>NC_072893.1:99196449-99499479 GCF_027943255.1 Anastrepha obliqua | reverse complement strand
AACACTCATTTTGATAATAAAGTTTTATCACTTGAACGTGCTGTTCAATCGTGTAACTTGCCATGATGATCATGATGATTTGGCATAAACAACTGAATAATAAACAAAAGATTTGACCGATCTCCCCAAAACAAAATGGCTGCCACAGGGCGCCAAAATCGACCCGCGCCAATTGAAAAACCCTTTATATAAACATGCATACATACATATACTTTGATGTAATTTTCATAGACTAATATATGTACATATGTACGCGCCAATTATATACTATATATATATATAATATACATATGTCCTATGCCAATACATATTATATAAACATACATATATAAAATTTCGCGCAATTTGCAAACAAGAGAACAAATCTATATGTAAAGATGCATACAAGTCAGATGGACATATCAAATGTACGAATCTATTCTGTACGCAAGCAAATGTAAGCTAATGTACACTGCTTGAACTGCAAGCGGGAACGCGCAACGAACGACAAAGAGCACAATCGGCCCCCGCGTTCGGCAACGTTCGACATCTGGCGCTCTCCTACTTGAGTGAACATACATAAATATGTGTGTATATGCGCATATGAATATAAATTCACATATTTGTATCTGCATATGCCTTCTTCCTGTGCGCATGGTAATGAACCATTTCTCTGTTGAGAATAAGAGATGATAGAAAAAGTAGGAAATGAAAGGGGATGTTTCGAGTGTTAAGTGTCTTGAAAAAGGCAAATCGATGATGTTGCCTCTTAGTGTTGTTGACTTATTAACGTCTGATGCACAATCGAAATTGAACATATCTTTCATGAATTTGAAAAATGTTTCGTAATTTTTCACGTTTGTGTAAATGTAACTTGACCTATTCCATTGCGATTCCATTTACCTTCTTCTCTATATCCATACAAAATATCTATCAAACCAATAAAATTAAAATTTTCTTTTGAAAATTGCAACCATTACATCAGTATTTTCTTATGACGTTGTCACGTTAAACTATCGTCAGTAAACTGACTTTACAGACAACCTCTTTTTTTTAATTTAGCATAATATTTGTTGTCCACAACAGACTTAAACAAATTTAGCATTATTACGCCAAATATTTTTTATAAGAAGCATTTTCATCGCAGAAATACACTAGGAGGTATACCATTGCTTGCCGGCGGAGGATCGCTATTAGAAAAAACTCTTTCTTAATACGTACTCCGAATCGTAGTCACGCACCAACCCATTCGTCTACGGCGGATTAATTTCTGCGCAAGTTGTGGAAGTAATCGGCTCCATATCAGCCGAATGTGCTTTGATAACTGTTTGGCCATTCATATTTATTTTACTTTGAGATTTTGCGTGATTCTTGCCCAAAACTTTTAGCATCAGGCGATTGTGAAGATCAATCCAACATTTTGCACTAGACAGAGCTAGTTTACTGAGGCGGCAGCCCTTGGTCGGGAAGAACGGAGTCACTCCGGCAGCGTAGAACCGGCTACCATGGGATACAATCTGTCGAAACAGAAAGTTTCCTGAGCTTACCGTTAGATGAGATAGACGAAAACGACCGGTGATTTACATTGCAATAAGAGGGCTTAGTATTTCTGCTACAAAAACAAAAACAACCAATCCAACATATTAATCCAATTATGCTCTTTCCACTCTATACACCTTCGGCTCAGATAGTTGTGATCGATGTAAAATCAATGGTTGATTAGTTCTTCCAAATATATTCGCAGCTGATGACAATAATGCTTTTTGGTAAATTTTATTGATCAAAACTGCATTCAAATTAGCAGTAAACACAAACGAACGCCCAAATAGTTTTTTGAAGAAGCAGCTCCAAACATGAACCTTAAGCAGATGCTTCGCAGTTCGTCATCACCAGAACACCAGTACCATAGCATGCAATCTTCGCCCAAACGGAAGTTTCATCTGTGAATATGACGTTTGTACAATTTCGTTATGAAGTTCCTCTAGCACATGAAGCAATTTTTTCAATGTGCTCCGGAATTTGAGTCTTTCCTTGAATCGTGCATTTGTGTCTTTGGATACATTAACAATTTTCCAATTTTCCTTAAAACTGATTCAGCTTAACGGAACGATAAGTTCGGCTTTGTCAAAAACAAATCAGTGATCCTCTGATCTTACGTTGGAAAGGTATTTTTTTTATGCCTCGTCGAGGAAGTCGTCAACGTTTTTAAATTCGGTATACCCTTGCATTCACTTATATATGGACGTCTTCGCCTTCTACAAATATTGCACATACTCTTCGAATATATACACATGCCATTTTTGGATCCATAGGGCGTATACATAAGAAAACTGTTTCAAATCGTTCTTCATGAACAGATCTTATTTTGTAAAAACAAGGTAACCTTTCTAAATTTCTCCCAAAACTAAAAAATTGCACAACGCGTATTGTGAAAAGAATACACTAAATAGGCATTTACATTTTTTTAACAACGGAACTCTAAGTGTAAATTTTGCAGGTCACGCTTCCAGTAGACAGACTGTATGTGCGTCTGGACCTCGTCAATTAGTCCATGGAGACGCCTTTTGACGTGCCTAGGCACCCCGCTGCTGTCCTGAGTACAATATTTTAGATATCTGAAGCTTAGTTCAATGCCTATCATATTCTTTAGATATCTATTTCAACGGTAGCGTTGCGTGGCTAACTGTGACGATGTTGGAAAGATCTAGCGACACTAAAGCAGTTATTTCGGAGAGGCAATTGTAATTAAGTCGTTGAGTTATTTGCGTATTTATGGTTTTAAGTCCTGTGGGGGTGCTACGCACTTGAGAAAGACCATATTAATTTATAAGATAATCTAATCCCGATTCATTAAAATTTTCAGCAACAACATGGAATAAGCCGCAGCAACATGCTTATTCCATCGGGGCCAATAGATTTGGAGACGTTTGCTTTCGTTTCACAAATTTCGATACCTTTTTAATAATTTCCACATACTCGGCAAGGGTAAAACATGCATGGTAAGCCGTATTGGAAAAATAGAATAAGGTTTTCTTATATTATTAATCATCGTAACAACATCATCATCGGTTAAAAAAAAGAACTTAAGAAAATTAAATAAACTAATATATCGGCAAATTTGTTAAGACCAGACGAAACACATTTTTTATCACAAACACATTTATTATTTCGGGTTAAGACTAATTTTAAGGGGGGAAGCTGGTCTAGAGCGCAAAAAATGGGCATATTTTATGAATTTATTTTGACTCAACAAAGGAATCAATCGAAAATCTGTGAAATAGCTTTAATAATATAGCTTTCATGGTACAACTACAAAATTTTTCGTCTGAATTAATTTCAAAATGGCCGCTGTCCAGCAGTTCTCCTAAGGCGCCTTTTTTTCTAGTGGGTCCATTGCCGAAGACGTAAACTCCTTAATTTTTGTCCTGGATCAAAAAATAAAATTTTTTTAGTTTCTATATAACAACAGAAAGAGACGTACGTAGGATTTTTTCGATATTTTGTTTTTTCGCGAAATGGTGCACGTTTGAACAAAAAGTTACAATTTTCACTATAAAGAACGACATAAAATTGTTGATTAAAAAAAAAACTATGTAATATAAATAAAAAATCCTACGTACGTCTCCGGAGAAAGGTATTTCGAATGTATTGTCAAAATTTCGTAAGAATCGGTAAAGATTTGTTCGAGTTATGTCTTCGGCCAGTTTAAAAAAAGTGATTTCGAGAAAAACGCGTTTAAAGTTGTAAATAGCGTTCGGGGCATACCTGCGAGGCACTGCCGTCGAATGAAAAATTTGGGCATTTAGACATTTTTGCTGGCATCCCTCATTTGGTATATTATTTCTAAGACCCTAAAGCACCTTTTAAGACAAAAAAAAATTTTTCGATTTTTTCAAAATTCTAGACCAGCTTCCCCCCTTAATATTGCATGTAGTCTTATACATAAGTCCACTAACAATATTTTCATTTAACACTGATGACGCTTTTTCTTTTTGTTATAAAGTATATATTTGCTATTTAAAAACCTATTTAGTACGCTGATACTCGGGTTTACCAATCAATTTTAAAATTTATCAGACTGTTAAAATTTAAAGCACGATTTCATTCAATAGGATACCACTTTGCTATTTTAAATTTTAACAGAAAGTGAAAGTTTCGGTGTGTTTGTATTAGAATTGGTTTGCAATGAAATAAATATTTTTCCTGAACTTACCAGCAGAAGTATAATTTTATATAGTTATTAGTATTGATATCATTTCACTTTGCGAAAACAACAACTGAAGAAAATATAGGTGTTACCTGCTATTAATATATTTGTTCTTAATGTTTTAAACCAATAATATGTTCAGACTAAACAGAAGAAAACTAAAAAAGTGGTTGTATGAACTTAATCCTCTATTTCGGCTGTGATCACTGGTCTACTGATTGCATCGCTGTTGAGTTTAGAATTTCAGATTAGCTGAACAGTTGGAATCGCGTCGATTTCACATATTTTCTGACGCAAATATGAAATTTGTGAAATTTGAGCAGTTAGCAACTATGAATATTATGAAAACACCAAAGCATTGTACGACATAAAGGCAACAGCCTTCAAAATACATTGAAAATAATTTAATTGTGATATTACAACTTACTCTGAGGTTGATGCCGTTTTACTAAATTATCAACGTCTACTTCAGACCATGTCGGTAATGCAAATGTTCTGATGATATCCCACAGTGGCGATCCTCTTTGCCAGGCTAAAGACTCAAGGCAAGACTCTTCAATATAATTCAAATGTTTAATCAATGGACGCGAGAGTACACCGTCATGACTTCTTACAACTATTTCAATAATCTTATGGAAATGGAAAGCCGATATACTGAAGCATGATAAAATCCATGGAAATTTCATTTGACATTGATATGCATCTAGAACTATTTCCACACAGCAAGCGATTAGTGTCGATATGAAAGTTTCAGTACTCAGTAAAATTTTGATATCTATATTAGGTTTCGTTCTTGTTTCTATTCGTAGAATTTTATCCAATAAATAGAAAAATAACGATTCCGCAATTTGAAAGCGGTTACCGACCTCAGCATTACCCAAAGCAGATTTAAAATCATTTTGCATTTGTGTCAATTTCTCATAAATCTTGTTTAAAGTATCTATTCCCGCTTGCCTAAATTTATTTATCCAAAAGAAAAGAGAAGAGATATACATATTTTGACATTAACAACAAATTTTTAAAGTTTATTATTTTACTACATTAATAAAAAATAAATAAATAATGTTAATGTAGATAGGTGTTCTCACTGAGGTTATTCGTATAAGGATACAGATTTGAAAATAATATTATTAAAAGTAAATAATATTTCAGAATATGGGTACAAAGAGAATATTATGTAGTTTTGACAGCTTTAATACAGAAGTATTTTTTTAAAATGGTAGTCACCTAATTTACAATGCAAGCCTTATTTAATGAACTAAAGTTAAATGAGAAACATTCTGTCAAAAAAAATATCGGGAATTGTTCATGTAAAAAGGCCGCGGTACAAATATGTCTAAATTTTTCTCCTGGAATGTTGGTACAACTGTCTTCTATAGTGTCGCAGATTTTGAGCGTTATCTGTCAATTAGCCTGTGTTTGGCATTTAATTATATCAATCAACCGCAGGTGTGCTCTGCGATTTTCGATAAAGATAGAGAATTTGTCTTAAATGTTGTGTTTTGAACGGGATTTTATGTGCCGAATCGTAGAAAATGTTGCAAGCCTATGGCGAGTGTGCTTTATCAAAAACACGGGTATACGAGTAATATAAGGCTTTTGCAGAAGGCCGAGAAGTCGTGGAAAATTTGCCTCGATCTGGTCGCACATCAACGTCTTCAACGGATGAAAACGGCCACAAAGTCAAAGAAATGATGCTGGAAAACCATCATTTAAGTTTACGGGAGGTAGCTCGTGACCTTAGCGTGTCTCACGAATCAATTCGCAACATTTTACACCATCAAAACTTAAATTGGCACTGTGCGTTGGTATATGTGTATTGCTACGAATGGAGCTTGTTTTGAAGGCGACAAAATAAATTTTTATGATTAAACAATTATTTTGCGTTTTATTGAACAATTCCCGGTACTTTTTTGACAAAATGTATTTGTAGGTAACCAACAATGTTATATATATATATATTTGGATAAGCGTTACCCCTGAGAATATTTGTATTGGATGACCGTTTACTTTAATTTATTTAACAACTAATGGAAATATATTTTTGGAAGAAAATTGTCTAAAAGTTTGTTCATTTAATACCAAATTTTGAAAATTTCAATCATAAATAATGAACAAAGCTCAGTCGGCCTGATACTATATTTTAATAAATAATAATTTGTGATTTATGACTCATGGAAAGAACTATGCTTTGCCCATGTAGGGAAAGGATTCGCGTTTTTTTCGAGATCTGCGATTCTAACCATTCGTCGTTCACCACCGAAACAATATCTTGTTTCTTCAAACACTTTTGATCGCAGCTACCACAGAACCTAGGTGTTGAGCGATTAACAGGGTATGAATGATGCGTACCAGAGTACACGGGGTCATCACGCAGGAACATCCCCATTGTCATCGGCACTGACTTAAACCTCCAACATTCACTATGGGGCTCAAAGAACACCAAAACTAGAGGTGATTCTTCATTTTGTATTAACTTATAATCTAACTATGTATATACAACTATAAAAATTAGCCCACTCAACAAAATGTAAAGCGTCACTGTCAGACTCACTCCAAAACCATACTTCTCTTGTGACGCACAGCCTACTGTTAAGCACTGATGAAGCGAACTCTTGTAGGACAGAGACTCCAAGACGACCACGAGCCCAAATTTGGTTGCCGAAAATTAAGCTGGATAGTTCGGAAATTTTCCAGTGCCTTAAATTGCAAAACCTTGAAGTTCCGTCGGATAATTGGTCTATTACCAAGGTACATAGAAGAACGTCAACAACAAACACAGTTCTGCCGTTCTGCGGCTAATTATTAACTCATAGTGAAACTCGAAAAACAGTTCAAACTCCGATTCAGCCTCAGGTTGTCAAAAGTGAAGGTCTTCCCTGTCTCTCTTGCCCCAGGCGACGACTTGGAGAAAATGGGGAACGACACGAAAAAGCTGCTCAACGATCTGCCGTTGTCTGGGATGGACGCAGAATCCGAGCAAAGGGAGCAGTTTTGAAGGTAGGTAACCCTTTTAACAGTTATGTTAGGAGTAATCCAAATTAACATTCGTCACTATAAACCAGCCACCGATAATCTATTTATCATTCTCCATGAGGAAGACAACTGCCTGTGAAATCATGGTGCTATTTTTATGTCCAAATTAATGGTAAGCCTAGGGCTTGTATCCCAGTCAGCAATACAATTAATGCCTTTTTGTTATCTAAATTCAGTTCACCAGATGTGACGGTGGCCAGGGTGGAACCATCCAGTGACAGTTGCTTCTGTTTGGTGTCTGCCTATATTGGCCATGGCAGTTCAGCGCTTCTTGACGGATTGAAAATCTGGTGAATACACTTTTGTCTAAATAAGGAAGCATCCTGATCGCCTGACGCGAATTCCAGACACACCATTTGGGGCAGCAGTGAGATCAACGAACGAGATGAGTTTCTTTTAGACTTTGTAATTAGTTGTACTTTACTCGTTTAGAACAAGGGTAACACGCCAAAGTTTGTTTTTCCAGCATCGGAAACATCAAGCTGCTCGTCAAATATTTCTGACAGTACGGTTGATAATTGGACGGTTCCCCAAAAGAGCTCTTAGTCGCATCATAGGCTTATCCTTTTCGAAATCGATTTCGTTTCGGGAACCTTATCTCTGTAGGGTTTTCAACAAGAGGTTGAAAAGGAGTATTTTTTCAATTTCCACTTCGAAACAACTGCACATGTAAGTAGAACACTTAGAGAGGTCCTATCAGACTATCTTTAACTTGGTCTGTCCAACATTCTTCAGCAAGACATACTTTCCTACCTGGTGGAGGAAGACGCTGACCGACTTAAAAGAGAAGGTTAGGAGGGTTTTAACGACTGCTATCAAATCAGAAACTTTCAAGCTTACCGGGTAATTTTGAAAGAATATAAGAAGGTTGTTCCCATGCCAGCCGGTTCTACGCTACTGGAATGAATCGGGTTTTCCCCGACCAAGGGCTGGCGCCCCAGTAACCTAGCCCTGTCTAGTGAACAGTAGACACCCCTTAAGTCACAGGAGCAACTCCTCGCAGCAGCCTTGCTCCAAATACTTCTCCTCAGGGTTGGTATTGAATCCAACCCTGGGCCAGAGGTGTTCTATTGCTGCGTATGCCATAAACGGCTCCACCCGAACTCCACCTCAGTTAGGTGCAATAAGTGCAACGGGTGGAGCCACCTTAAGACCTGTTCAGGCCTTAAGACTCATAGGGAGTGGTCCACACAGTATGTGGCCTCGTGTTGCTCCCGCCAGCAGGCGTCTGATGCCTTAACGGTACTCTCCCTGATAGGCCGGCACCACCAACCGCCTCCACAACCCATACGTCCACTGTAGGGAGCCTATCGGAGCTACAAAACTTCCCCGACTTCCTGCTCAAACCCCAATGAGGGGACAAACCAGCAGCTCTTGGTCCCCCGCACAGTATGTTCCGTATGTCAGGCAGGAATACTTCGGAAATTGGCATCAGTCAAGTGCAATTCATGCAATGGCTGTTGCCATTTTCGGATATGTCCCGGCCTGCGCACCACCCGTAAGTGGACAACTGACTACGTTGCTCCCCCCTGCAGAGCTTTGCACCCGCAACCTCCCCTCGTGGCGTATCCATCCACCACCATCAGGCCGCAACAACTACAGCAGAATGCACAGCAGGCACAACGTAGGCAACCACACGCGTCCCTCATCCCCCGAGTTACTACTACCTTACCTCACGAGCTTCAAGCTTCTACAATTCAACTGCAACGGACTCACGAGTAAGGTCGATGAGATAGTTGACTTCATGAGCCGACACATTATCAAAATAGATGCGGTCCAGGAAACCAAGCTGCACGCTCGGTCCTCTCTGATCACCAGGGATGGCTATAACGTGCACAGAAATGATCGCGAGCGAGACAATGGTGGTCGCCCAGCGTTTATAGTCCACCACATAGTGCAGTATCGTCCTATTGATGAAGGCATTTACCGCAGCGACAGCACCTTATAATGTCAAGGTATAGCTGTCCGGACCGGCGATGCCGAGCTCGAAATTTATAATGTATACATAACCCCTGTCACCAGCTGCCCGGCAGGATTTCATCAGAGGTGAAAACCGATTGGTTGTAGGTGACTTCAATGCGATTCACGTTCTTTGGCATTCAAGCCTGCCAAATGATCGTAGGGGACAGCTATTGGCAGAGCAGATAGACGACTCGACATTCAGCACTGTGAACGACGACGCCCTCACCATGGGCAATTGCAGCAGCTCGCCTGACAAAGCAATAGCCAGTGCGGGTATGATAAATAGCATAACGTGGCGACCTATGCTATCGCTTGCATCAGACCACTTGCCCATTATCGTCTCGATTGAGAGACCTGCCGACTTCTTGGTCAAGAACTTCAGGCCTATAAATCTTACCTCCTTTATTCTGATTCGAGAGAATGATCGACTATCACATTCGAAATTTACTTTGGCGGCTTTTATAGATATATAAGGTGCTTCCAATAATCTTAGGGCTGAGTCAAATGTCACTGCACTAAATAAAGCAGAGGTATTATAGAAAGAACTATCTGTCTCAGGATCTCGTCCCTGCTAGACTGTAGCGAGGGACCAAAATTACTAGATTCGTGCATAGAGGTAGACCGCAGGGCGGTGCCCTCTCGCCTCTCCTTTGGCTGGTAGCTATTGACGAAGTTCTCACCCGTTTAGACTCTGCGCGTCGGGGAAAAGAATACATCCGCGGTAAGGCATGCCTGTATTAAGAGGCGACTAAAATCCGGTTGGAGAGGAAGGGGCTTGTCCCTAAAATGCTCACATGCCTCGAGAACCTCCAACGAAGATCTTCGCTTCTTGGGAGTGGACGAATAAGTTGGGCTTTAAGCTACCGTGAAGGCGGCTGGTTTCGGAAAGCCAGACGGCCTGTAGTAGCAAGTTAGTAGCGAATAAGTTTTAACAAATAAGCAACCCTCGAAAAGAGCTTGGTAAACGATACAAAAATCCAGGCCCGACGGACTCATATTGACCTCGCTGGTCAACGTCTGTTTTCCATGTAAGGGTCGGCTGTATTCTATGATGATGGAAAATAACGACGACAAAAAATAATATAATGGAAATGATGATATCGGTCTGACAAGTGCGGTATTCGGCTACCTCAGTAAGCGAGAATAAAATCTAGTTGGAACGGCTGGTCGACTAATGCATCAGTTGCCTCCGTCCTGCTAAAACTCTGGCAGAACTTCAGGATACATTCGAAACCACGTTCGAGTCATCGCCACTATCTGATCGTGCAGGTTCGGTTGACTTGGTCCCGATTAACACCAGCCTGGCTCTGAATGCGTGTACTCATAAGGTACCGCATCAACCCTATCGTGGTCTCCCTGCTTTCCTAGTTAACCACGGGGCTAACAACAACAACAACACCAGCGGCTACAATAACAAAAACAACAGGAAATGGAGCGAAGATGGTTATCAGCAACCCCTGCGCAGGGAACACGCTCTCACGATCACCCGAAAATACGCCAAGGGCTAACGACGGCACCAGCAGCGCAGCATCTCAGCGTCGAGCGAATAAAGTAGCAGCGCTAGCAAACTCCTTGAGCATTATTGACATAGCCAAGACTTCGACCCGCCACCTATGCAAGCCAACGCTGCAAGAAAAAATTAAAGAGCTAGAGGAAAAGATTGAGTTTTGGAAGGTTATGCTGAACGTGCACCACGTCATCAAAAAAATGGGCTTTGACATAAAGGACATACACACGGAGATAATGATTCTGCTTGAGCAAAAGGGCAGCACAAAGAGTAAATGCGAACACAAGACTACGCACACCATCAGCAGCAAGGATGCGGAGTGGCCAAAAGTCACCCCGCCAAACAAAACAGGTCAGGCAAAAGAAATGCATCCCAGTCGCCGAAAGGACCAAGGGCGAGTGCTGACGAGGAGAGGCATTTCCCAGCCCTTAATGCACCAGCAGCCAAAAAAATGTGTCCTACACCACCAAAAGAGACAAAAAAAAAACCAGGAAAAACAATGAGCGTGGAAACTCGTCAAAAGCAAGAAAAGCAAGCGAAAGACGACCATTCGTCCTAAGGCAGATGCGATGTCATTACCGCAACCGAAAAGGGCAAATCGTATACAGAAATCCTACGTACCGTTATGTCTAGCGACGCGTTGAAGATTTTAGGGGAGGCCGTAAAAAATATCCGAAGAACGGGCACAGGCAAACTGATTTTGAGGTGAAGAAACAAGAAGATAACAGTACTAGTGAATTCCAGGCAGCATTGGTAGAAGTGCTGAAGAAAACGGCAACCGTAGCAGCAAATACTCACATGGTGACTCTTCAATGTAAAGATTTGGATGAGGTAACCACCAAAGAAGGGGTTTGCAATGCGCTCCATATGCAATGTGGAATCAGCAAGCCGAAAGAATTAGCGATCCGCAGCATGAAGGCGGCGTACAATGGCACACAAACAGCGTTCATCAACCTTCAACAGGGGATGCCAAAAAAGTACTCGAAGTACGCAGAGGATCAAGATACGTGGTATCATGTCGCCTGCGCGAAATCTCGTCGCCAAAGCGCTGTTCCCGTTGCTGGGAATGCGGCCACACGGTGTACGGAAACAGATCGAACCAGGCTGTGCCGAAAGTGCGGGAAGCTGGTCACATGGCTGCGTCTTGCGCTAATAACAGTGCGTTACAACAACGAACTTTTTTCTGTCCTATAAACCAAATATACTTTTTCGGAAAGGGGAGAAAAAATAAAAATACACGTGTATCGGCAATTT
This sequence comes from Anastrepha obliqua, assembly GCF_027943255.1. Classification (NCBI taxonomy): domain Eukaryota; kingdom Metazoa; phylum Arthropoda; class Insecta; order Diptera; family Tephritidae; genus Anastrepha; species Anastrepha obliqua. The sequence continues at coordinate 99,487,534 of NC_072893.1, read as the reverse complement.
TCATGTACACGTCAGATTTTTTTTTTATGTATAAAATATAGAGCTCGTAGTCCGCCTGTTTGAAAAACTTTGGATCAATTTTTAACCCTTTTTCCGTGATCCAATCGCGCTGAATTTCTGCAGGCAGACTCGTGGCAATGTTTTTTCTAAATTTTCGACATAAATTGAAGGGACTCTAAATTTTTAAACAAATTATTAACCTTTAATTTATTGTTTCATACAACACACTCTGTGCCGTTTGTGTGTTTGTTACAGTTCCGGAAGTTCCGATCATCTGACAGTTGCGCTACTAGGAGACGTATACTTTGACAATTGTTTTAAGTTCTGTTGCGCGAAAACGTCTTTCTGTATATTTCATCTTACGAAAAATGCAGTGCCCGAATCGAAATAACTTTTGTTACGTTTGTGGCTTATTCGCACCAAGTAAAAATTTTAAAAATATTGCGAAAACAGTGGTTAACTCGTTTCAGAAAATATTCAAGACTGCTTATGTTCCTTACTTGTGGTATACTCTGGAAGTCGTGTGCGACTATTGCTATAGAAATTTATGCAAGTTTAGGTACTGATGGAAGGTCAACAATAAAGTACTCTGTACCAACAATTTGGCTACCACGTACGGAGCACTGCAGTGAACTGTGCTACTTTTGCGTAATTTTTACTCAAACTAAAGGGTACAAATACTTTCGCCGCAGCAAAATTCGATACGCTAATGTAGAATCGGTTACCACCAGAAGAACATATAGCGGCTTCAATGGAGATTTTTGATTATGTTCCCGAATTAAGGGATGGAGAACCAACAGTAGCACCAACAATGCTATCAACATTTCTTGCATCGAATGCGAGATGCGGGGAACCAGAAGTATCGGAATTTGTACCAACACCCAGTGAACTTGGGACTGCAGTGCCGCATTTAGTAACGCAAGCCGACTTCAATGACCTTGTACGAGAAGGAAATTTATCAAAGAGAACAGCCGAACTTTTTGCATCACGCCATAAGCAGTGGAATATAGTGGCGGCTGATTTTAAAATAACAGCCGCTCGTGATCGACGTAGCAGTATTCCATATGACGAATTTTTTAAATTGCACGAAGATCCATCAGGACATTGATACTATTGAAAAGCGCTTTAAAGGACAAGACATTACGCATATGCTTGGCGAATACTGTTGGTCTATTTGCCGCGATACTGACACAAATGCTTACAAACGCAAAAATAAAAGACCTAAGTTTCTTTAAAAGCATTAAAATTTTTAATGTAACAATTTTTAATTTTAGTATAATAAAATTAATAAGAAAATTCAGGGTTTTATATCTCTATTGTAATGCGGAGTGAAACACCTTTCTTTTGATACCCACATCGGCATATCACATGCAATTTTTTTTTTAATTTGGAACAGGTGGCAACCCTGTGAAACATTGTCAGTGGCAACACCTTGGTGAAAAGTATAGAAATGTGATACACTATCTCTGGGCCCAATTTCATTCAAATCCGTTAAGCTAATCCTGAGATCGTGTGGCTATACAGATATGCATATAAGAATTACTCGTTTCAAGTTATAAAATACAAAAAAAAAAAAATAAAAATTGTGACGTGTACATGAAAATCGCCGATACACGTGTATTTTTATTTTTTATCCCCTTTCCGAAAAAGTATATTTGGTTCATAGGACAGACTGTGTGTAACGCGGTGTAAATGAAGGGCGCTCTATGTGAAGGAAATCACGCGACAAGAAGTGTGAGGTGCCCACGTTTTCAGGAGGCGGTTAAAGGAAGAGTATGAAGATCTGGCAACTAAATCTCAATCCCTGCAAGTAGGCCCAAGATCTGGTGTGGCAACGAGTGTTGAGCTTAGACTAGATGTGGCTATTCTATTCTTACACCATGAAAACACAGAATCCCATAGCTGGATTACAGAAGAAACCAGTAAAGTGGCAATATTGTCATTTGGTGGATATATGCCCCAAACAAAGATGGCTTCAGCTGTAAAAGGATTTACGTTGGTTAAGACGGAGGAAATATACTTGTTTAGTTGTTATGCTAGCCTAGTCTGAGCGACAATCAGTTTGAGCGTATTATGATGGCACGGGTCGAAGTAGATATCGGGAAGCATCTGTTGCTAATAACTGGCGATTTCAACGCATGTTCAACGACTTGGGGAAGTTCTCGTAACCATAGACGCGGAAAAATTCTCCTTGAGAGTCTATCACCGCTCGACCTCGAATTGCTAAGCGAGCCGGGAGTGTATACTTATAGAAAAGGAAATGGCAAGTTTTCAACATTGTATGGGACGAGGCAGTGACACCGCAAACGTCAGCATTACATACAGATAGTCAGGAAACGACAGCGATAGCAAATGCGTTTAGCGCTACAATAAAACAACAAGGAGGCTTACTTACTAGTAGAACGACAACACTGCGGCAGGCAGGGAAAGAGTGTATTAAATCGCGTGAAAAAGTAAAGATAGCTCGCCATCAACCAACAGTAGCGTCACTGAGCGCAGAACTCAGGAGATGCAAATCAGCTTTCAAAGCGGCGGTTAAAGCTAGTAAACGGGAATGTTTTAAGAAGCAGAAGAGAACACCTGGTCTTTCCTAGGCATATAAGATGCTGATGAAAACGGTTGTTAGCACACTTTTTCCTGCCCAGGAAGCATTCGCTGATGATCATTAACCCACTCCACAAGTGAGCGCAGAAGAGTTTCTAGCCTCATTAGACCGCATTAAAGACAAAAAAGGGACTAGATGGAGTTCCCAACATTGCCCTTAAAACGGCTATAAAAGCGAGGCCAATCGTGTTCGCGGCCGCCGTAGCCGAATGGGTTGGTGCGTGATTACCATTCGGAATTCACAGAGAGAACGTTGGTTCAAATCTCGGTGAAACACCAAAATTAAGAAAAACATTTTTCTAATAGCGGTCACCCCTCGGCAGTCAATGGAAAACCTCCGAGTGTATTTCTGCCATGAAAAAGCTCCTCACAAAAATATCTGCCGTTCGGAGTCGGCTTGAAACTGTAGGACCCTTTATTTGTGGAACAATATCAAGACGCACACCACAAATAGGAGCTCGGCCATATATAATATATAATCGTGTTCGCTGCCTTGTTCCGTAACTGCCTCCTGGAAGGCGTATTACCCTATAGCTCCCTCTATCAAAGAGATGCAGCGCCTGTATAATCTAGCGCGAGAAATACCGCTCCGTGTTATTAAAGAAGAAGAGAGGCAGCGAAGCACGAGAGAGTGGCAGTCACGCTGGGACCTTTCAAAAAATGGTCGTTGGATGCGCAATTTGATACCAGACATTGCGAAATGGTAACCAAGGAAGCACGGCGAAGTTAACTTCTACGTGACGCAACTGCTGAGCGGTCACGGATGCTTTAAAGAGTACCTACACCGCTTTAATTTGGAAAACGACGTCTTTTGTCCGGTCTGTCCTGATGAACCAGAGAGTGCAAGACTTGTGCTATTCCGGTGTCCGCGTTTCGACATCGAAAGAGAAAACCTTTGCAAAGTTTTTGACGAGCATACTACAGAGGCAAACTTCACGATGCAAATAAATAAACCGCAACATGGCGACCCCTATTTAGGTGGGTAAAGGTGATAGCATATGCCGATGACTTGGCCTACTGGTTTCAGGACCTTTGCCCTCAGTCATGGCTGAAATTTTGGAAGGAGCATTGGCTATACTCAGTCGATGGGCTGGAAGTTGCGGCCTTAGAATCAATTCTGGCAAAACGGAGTTGATGCAATTAGTCAGAAAATACAAACTCCAGCTTTTGGACTTTCTAGATTAAATCAACAGTTTCTTACGTTCTCGTCGGAAGTGAACCATCTTGATGTAATAATTGACTCCAAGCTCCAATGGAAGCTGCACATGAAGAGTTAAGAAGGCCAGTATAGCTTTCTACTCCTGTGAATCTATGTTCGGCGAAATATGAGGTCTCAAGCCACGTGTTGCATTCTGGATCTACATCTTGGTGGTTCTGCCAATTTTGACATATGGTCTAATAGCTCATTGGAAGGGCTATAACACCACTTAATTAGACAGAGTGAGAGATTAGAGATCCAAGATGGATTTTGGATGCTTACGGATCGCTATTGGGAGGAAGACATTAATATCTTTTCCGTTAGTCAAGCTGCGATTAAAGTCCTGTCGTCGCCCGGGTCTGGCGGTTAGGCGCTTGAGGTTCCTTAGTGTGCCTTTTGTCTACATTATAGTATCAAAACGGGACTCTAGTGCTACTTGTAATGTACCCGTGCTTATTTGCTTTCTAACCTGCCTACCTACCTTTCATTTACCTACCTACAGTTTTCACTTCAGCTCTCGCTACTGCTCTCAACTTGAACAGAGCAGGTAGCGCAAAACGTGGAAACGAATGTTTTGCTCCGCCCCAAAGATTCGCTGCTGCTAGTAGCTCAGGGCAAAGGTTAGGTTAGGTTAGCCTGGTTGGCTATAAGCCACGCATAGACCTTTTGGTCTCTAGCGATACCAGATGGAGACCGTCCTCTATGAATACCTAAAGTAGACATCATGTAGGATGTCAGCGCTTTTAGCGAATCTAAGTAGGGCTGGGAGCTCCGCTTTTGAGACGTCCTCCAGACCCTCAAACGGTGGGGCTCCCAGGCATCTTAGTCGCGGTTTTAATAATGCCGGACAAACGCACAGAAGGTATTCTAAAGTCTCCTCAACATCCTCTTGTTACCAATCCCTATCTTATACGCAGTGCAGCCAATAGAGAGAGAGAGCGTAAGTACGAATTGAGTCAGTTTTTTGTCGTTAGTTCTACACATAACTTTTGCTGTTTTGCATGTGGTCAAATTATTATTATTATTAAGTGACTGGCATGAATACCAGTACTAAAATTATGTTTGAGCATTGGCTGCAGAGGCCATCAGCTCTGTGTCGTCTGTGGCTGTCTGGATTATTTGTTATATTGTCATTTCGATACTTTTAATGAATTTGCTTATTTTTTCGATGTTTGAGTGACTGGGAATGGCGAGGATGTCGCTTATTTGTTCTGAGTTTAGTATTTCTTTTCTTGCGTTGGCGTGATTTGTACATTTGTTGAGGATGTGGTCCAAAGTTTGGTTTGTGTTGCAGGTTGTACAGATAGGGTGATTTTCTTTTTTTAAGATATGTTCATGGGTGTGTGTTGTGTGGCCTAGGCGAAGGCGGAAAAAAATTTGGGTTTTAAATCCGTGTATATTTGTTGGGTAGAGTGGAGGGTTTCCATTCTTATTAATATTGGAATAGTGTTCATTGCTTGTAGTTTTTTAATGACTGCCGCTGCCGAAGCCCTTTCTTTTTACCGAAAAAACTGAGATTGTGTTATTGATATACGAAACAATCAACCAATAACCACACTTCATTGCTATCTGAACAACCACTGATTGGACGATTGTGTTAATACATGTGAAATGTTTGTGCTATTATATTAGTGATATACGAAAAAAGTGAGATTGCGTTATTGATATACGAAACAATCAACCAATGACCACACTTCATTGCTATCTGAACAACCACTGATTGGACGATTGTGTTAATACTCGTACATGTGAAATGTTTGTGCTATTATATTAGTGATATACGAAAATTGCAATCAACCAATGACCACACTTCATTGCTATCTGAACAACGACTGATTGGACGATTGTGTTAATACATGTGAAATGTTTGTGCTATTATATTAGTGATATACGAAAATTGCAATCAACCAATGACCACACTTCATTGCTATCTGAACAACGACTGATTGGACGATTGTGTTAATACTCGTACATGTGAAATGTTTGTGCTATTATATTAGTGATATACGAAAAAAGTGAGATTGCGTTATTGATATACGAAACAATCAACCAATGACCACACTTCATTGCTATCTGAACAACCACTGATTGGACGATTGTGTTAATACATGTGAAATGTTTGTGCTATTATATTAGTGATATACGAAAAAAGTGAGATTGCGTTATTGATATACGAAACAATCAACCAATGACCACACTTCATTGCTATCTGAACAACCACTGATTGGACGATTGTGTTAATACTCGTACATGTGAAATGTTTGTGCTATTATATTAGTGATATACGAAAATTGCAATCAACCAATGACCACACTTCATTGCTATCTGAACAACGACTGAATGGACGATTGTGTTAATACATGTGAAATGTTTGTGCTATTATATTAGTGATATACGAAAATTGCAATCAACCAATGACCACACTTCATTGCTATCTGAACAACGACTGATTGGACGATTGTGTTAATACTCGTACATGTGAAATGTTTGGGCTATTATATTAGTGATATACGAAAATTGCAATCAACCAATGACCACACTTCATTGCTATCTGAACAACGACTGATTGAACGGTTGTGTTAATACATGTGAAATGTTTGTGCTATTATATTAGTGATATACGGAAAAAAAGCATATCACTATATCACTAATATAATAGCACAAACATTTCACATGTATTAACACAATCGTCCAATTAGTCGTTGTTCAGATAGCAATGAAGTGTGGTCATTGGTTGATTGCAATTTTCGTATATCACTAATGTAATAGCACAAACATTTCACATGTACGAGTATTAACACAATCGTCCAATCAGTGGTTGTTCAGATAGCAATGAAGTGTGGTCATTGGTTGATTGCAAATTTCGTATATCACTAATATAATAGCACAAACATTTCACATGTACGAGTATTAACACAATCGTCCAATCAGTCGTTGTTCAGATAGCAATGAAGTGTGGTCATTGGTTGATTGCAATTTTCGTATATCACTAATATAATAGCACAAACATTTCACATGTACGAGTATTAACACAATCGTCCAATCAGTCGTTGTTCAGATAGCAATGAAGTGTGGTCATTGGTTGATTGTTTCGTATATCAATAACGCAATCTCAGTTTTTTTGTATATCACTAATATAATAGCACAAACATTTCACATGTATTAACACAATCGTCCAATTAGTCGTTGTTCAGATAGCAATGAAGTGTGGTCATTGGTTGATTGCAATTTTCGTATATCACTAATGTAATAGCACAAACATTTCACATGTACGAGTATTAACACAATCGTCCAATCAGTGGTTGTTCAGATAGCAATGAAGTGTGGTCATTGGTTGATTGCAAATTTCGTATATCACTAATATAATAGCACAAACATTTCACATGTACGAGTATTAACACAATCGTCCAATCAGTCGTTGTTCAGATAGCAATGAAGTGTGGTCATTGGTTGATTGCAATTTTCGTATATCACTAATATAATAGCACAAACATTTCACATGTACGAGTATTAACACAATCGTCCAATCAGTCGTTGTTCAGATAGCAATGAAGTGTGGTCATTGGTTGATTGTTTCGTATATCAATAACGCAATCTCAGTTTTTTTGTATATCACTAATATAATAGCACAAACATTTCACATGTATTAACACAATCGTCCAATTAGTCGTTGTTCAGATAGCAATGAAGTGTGGTCATTGGTTGATTGCAATTTTCGTATATCACTAATGTAATAGCACAAACATTTCACATGTACGAGTATTAACACAATCGTCCAATCAGTGGTTGTTCAGATAGCAATGAAGTGTGGTCATTGGTTGATTGCAAATTTCGTATATCACTAATATAATAGCACAAACATTTCACATGTACGAGTATTAACACAATCGTCCAATCAGTCGTTGTTCAGATAGCAATGAAGTGTGGTCATTGGTTGATTGCAATTTTCGTATATCACTAATATAATAGCAGATGGAATCATCCCCGCCGACCTGCAACACACAATTAGTATGATTGCACCTAGACTCGTCTCAATTTTTGAGGCAGTAGTACGACTTAGTTATATCCCCAAGAAATGGGCGGAAGTAAAAGTGGTCTTCATTCCCAAAGCAGGAAAAACCACACATACGAGACCGAAGGACTACAGGCCGATCAGCCTATCATCCTTCCTGTTAAAAACTTTAGAGCGATTGCTAGATGGGCACATCAAGGGGAAGATTGGCAACAAGCTATCACCTTCCCAACATGCATACAGCAAAGGCAAATCAGTAGAGACGGCGCTTCACTCGCTGGTCGACACGATTGAGAAATCACTTCACTACAAGGAATACACCCTTGCTGCCTTTCTAGACATCGAGGGTGCTTTCAATAACATACACCCGGAAGCAATTACCAAATCGCTAACAGAAATGGGAGTAAACAGAGCGCTCGTCTCGCTCATAGAGCGAATGCTAGTCGGGCGGACGATTCGCGCAGATTTGGGTGAAACATTCATCAAGAAATTTCCGATCAGGGGCACACCGCAGGGTGGGGTAATCTCTCCACTTCTATGGAACCTGACCGTCAATAATCTCCTTCAGGAGCTAGAAAAAATGGGAGGTAAGGTAATCTCATACGCAGATGATATTGTAATAGCAATCTCTGGCAAACACCTTCCAACTATGTGTGATCTTCAACAAAGAGCTCTCAACAGACTATCACTATGGTGCAAGAGTCGAGGACTAGAAGTAAATCCGGGAAAAACGGAACTGATACTGTTTAGCAGGAAACACAAAACACCTGCTCTTCAACAAATTCTTTTGGGGGGGAAACCCCTTAAAGTAACAGAAAACGCTAAATACCTAGGACTTGTACTAGATAGGAAGCTAAATTGGGGACTCACAGTCGCAGACAGAGTACGCAAAGCTACGACGGCGCTATACTCCTGTGGAAGGCTCGTTGGGAAAAAATGGGGTTTGAAGCCCAGTATGATACACTGGCTGTACACAGCAGTAATTAGGCCAATTCTCTACTACGGTATTGCAATATGGTGGAACGCCCTGGAGAAGGGCGTGAACATCAAAAGGGTTGACAGGGTCCAAAGACTTGCATCTGTTCTTATCACCGGTGCAATGTCAACCACACCGTCGAAAGCACTAAATGTGATACTAAACTTCCTTCCAGTAGACCTGCAGGCAAAGTACATGGCGCGCAGTGCAGGAATAAGGCTGAGCACTTTAAGTAAGTGGTCAAACACAATTTATGGCCACGGCAAAATCCTGGATGGCACGTTGGGACTTCCCAGACAGGTGGACTACACAATTCCGCCTACACTTGCCACTACAACGTTCGTGACCCTCCTACCCACGAGGGAAGAGTGGGAGCGTGACGTGGTAAGACAGGGCGAGTCCATCCATGTATACACAGATGGCTCAAAGCTCGATGGCAGGGTGGGCGGGGGTGTGTATTCCGAGCATCTGGGGATTTCCTTCAGTTTTCGGCTCCCCAACTACTGTAGTGTCTTTCAGGCTGAACTGATGGCAATAATGAAAGCCGTGACACTGGTACAGTGTGATGCGATATCTGGTGATGATATCTACATTTTCACTGATAGCCAGGCGGCGATAAAATCCCTCACTAAACAGTCGACAACCTCTAAGGTAGCCACGAAATGCCGCACATCTCTTAACGAGATGGCTGAGTCATTTCACCTAACGATAGCATGGGTTCCTGGCCATTGCGACATAGAGGGGAACTGCAGAGCTGATGAACTCGCGAAAATCGGCACCAAACTGACTGATGAGCACATAGACACTGATATAGGTATACCCTTGCAAACATGTAGACTACATATCCACGAGGAAATTGTAAGTATATCGAATGAAAGATGACGAAACGAAGCCACTTGCAAAATAGCCCGACAGATGTGGCCGACTCTCAATGCTAAACGCACAGAACTACTACTAAGGAGAGACAAACATAGTCTCAACATACTGACTTCAGTCATAACTGGGCACTGCCTAATTGGTAGGCACGCCCAGAGAATGGGTGTGCAAACACATGACTTCTGCAGAAGTTGTCTAGACGAGGAAGAGGAAGAGACGATTCCGCACCTTCTGTGCCATTGTCCTGCTCTATCCAGACGTAGACTCGCCAATTTGGGCAAACATTTCTTTAATGAACTGGAAGATCTCGGCTCCGTCGAAATCAAGGATCTAGCAAAATTTTTGAATAGTACACTGTGGTTTCAGGAGGGATAAGGGCTAGTTTCCCCATGCTGCATCACAATGGGCTACGAGCCTGAGTGTGTTCACAATGGACAACCGCTTCAACCTAACCTAACCTAATATAATAGCACAAACATTTCACATGTACGAGTATTAACACAATCGTCCAATCAGTCGTTGTTCAGATAGCAATGAAGTGTGGTCATTGGTTGATTGTTTCGTATATCAATAACGCAATCTCAGTTTTTTTGTATATCACTAATATAATAGCACAAACATTTCACATGTATTAACACAATCGTCCAATCAGTCGTTGTTCAGATAGCAATGAAGTGTGGTCATTGGTTGATTGTTTCGTATATCAATAACACAATCTCAGTTCTTTCGTTAAAAAGAAAGGACTTCGTGACCCAAGTCACGTCAGCCAAATTGCTGACTCTATCAAATTCGCTCAGAGCCGAAACGATCTGATAAGTAGAAAATCTTTTCACCATAAATGGAAACGATTTAGACTTCCATTGTTGTTTGAAAGTTTGAATGATTGGCGCGTACACCCTTTTTGGGTGTTTGGCCGTGATCCTTCTCTTATTTGTAGCGTGCGTCTTGATGTTGTTTCAAGCCGACACAAAGCGTCAGATATTTTTATGAGGAGCTATTAGAAAACATTTTCTTCATTTTGGTGTTTTACGGAAACTCGAATCTACGTTCTCTCCGAATTCCGAATGGTAGTCACGCATCCACTCATTCGGCTACAGCGGCCGCCAAAACGTTACATTATGAATAAAAACTCTCCAATAACGTGGGAACCATATTGCCACACCCCTTTTACAGACTACTTTAAATTATGTTGAAAATAAACATGATGGATAGCTTTCAAATGCAAAACAAACCTTTCTTTTCGGAGCATTCTATGCGAAGTTATTACATTACATATATTCGTACATATGTATGTACGTATTTCGGGACTTTATTTTATATTTATTTCTAAGAGAATATAGAAAAGTCTTTTTCGGAAAATTTACCTTAAGTGATTCACAACTGATTGAGATTATCAATGGGGAAAATTATCATTGGGATAAACTTTTGCGTTTTAATAAATACTAGGATCGCCCATGCGTCGAAATTTCGACGTTATTCGACGTTATATAAATACGGAGATCAAAATTTAGTCATACCTTTTTTTAGTATTTATAGTCATAGAAAAAAGTTGAAACATATACAAAAAACCCCAGCACGTTGAAGAAGCTTCGACACACCAAGACTTCCCCAGCTACGTACAGCGAAGCTGTCAGAAACCAACAGCTATGGGCGGTGGTTGATAAAAGCAATCCTGACGGCACTATTCCGGCTGACAATTGGAAGAAAGTGGAAGCTAGGCTCTCAAGCGTTTTTCCAAATTCTGAAGGAGAATCCTGCTCCAGCTGCTTTCTGTCGCGATAGCGGACGGCATCAGAGCCACGTGAAGCTTAAAGCTTGTGCCGATTAGAGATCAACTGATCTTTACAAAATAGCCATTTCAAGGATCGGCGAAGTATGATCTGGGTCTAAACTCTAGGTAATTTCAAGGGATGGCATCCCCAGTTTACCACCAAGATCGAAGGCCTGGTTACCAACGGAGCCATCAGACCCTCAATGGGTCCTGAAATGCTTCGGGTATGTAATCCGGAGCTTCCTACATCGTCTTGGAAGGTCACAAAGCTGCACGATCCCAAGGGTGAGAACCGAAGTGCTACTTTCGTAGTCTGACTCGGTGGACGCACTGGCGCGATCTGACGGTGTGGTAAGCAATGGGGTTTCGTCCATAACATAGAGGGTCTAGAATAGGGAAACGACGTTTAATTTAAGGGGTTATATACCTTGTGTTGGACTAAAAAATCGAAAGTTTGTATGGCATATTCTAAAAGTACATCATCTTTAACATATAAATTCAAAAAATCATATAGATCAGAGCACTAGAACGAAAGTTAAAGACCGTGGAAGCGCGCAAATTATCCATGAAGTGTACGCAAAACCTTAGACGCGATTATCTCGAAGTGGTTTTTTTTTTAATTACCGTCGCGGTGATCATTACTTATCAAAAACTATTTGACCGATTTGCATAAACTTTTTTTTAATTATTAGAAGTTACAACCTCGTAAATCTGATCGGTTCACTTTTTATAAATATTTGCATAGTTCGGTAGAATTAATTTTTTTTTAATTTTTCAATCCCTCAAAAATCGTTTTTTTGGTGCAAAGCGGTTTTGCTTTTGACTCCGTTATTAACAGAATTATGAGCTGGAAAGTTTTGGAAGAACATTCCTTCTCTGATCATAGATATATCTCGTTTGAGGTTAACAAAAATCTACCGAAACCTAAGCCTGATAGAAATATCAGGAAAACAGACTGGGAAAAGTATGTAGATTATAATGGGGTTGCCTTAGGAACATGTCTATCTGTTGTACCACAAAGCATAGAAGGACTAGAAAATTTGGTTGACATGATTACCTACAACATGAATGCTGCCTTAGCTGAAGCTTCAAAAAACACGCAGAAGCGCTCATTTTCCAGACTGCTCAGACATTACTGGGCACGACATGGAAGATACAGTACACTGTCGTGAAGTCAGAATAGACGCTATATCTGAGGACCGACTCTTATGGGCGATTGAAAGTTTCAAACCTTTTAAATCACCGGGTCCAAATGGTATTTATCCAGTGGAACTGCAGAAGCCCGCTGGATATCTAATACACTGGCTACTAGCAATTTCAGAGGTTGCTTTCTTTACGGTCATATACCTCGTAAGTAGAGATAAGTCAAAATTGCAATTACTGCAGCACTTCCTGATCTTGGGTTAAAACCGGGCTTGGTAGGCTTCATTGACAAAATGCTAAATAGCAGAATCATTGAAGCGAATCTAGGGGAATCGGTGCTCAGGAGATTGGTGAGCAGAGGTACTCCGCAAGATGGATACTGGAATCGGCGGGCTGTAAGATGATAGCTTACGCCGATGATGTTGTTATTGCTGTCTCTGGTAAATTTTTATCTACATTAAGAGACCTCTAGATATACTTTCTAGGTGGCCAGAAAAGTGTGGTCTAGGAGTCAACCCAGGCAAAACACAACTCATATTGTGCACTAGGAAACACAGAATCCCTCAGCTAAGTCCAATTATGCTCAAGGGGGAAGCTTCTGTGATATCGGAAGAAACTAAGTACTTGGGACTAAACATAGATAGGAAATTGACTTGGAAGTCAAACATCTTAGGAAGAGTCAGGAAAGCGAACCGAGCTTTTTATGCCTGTAAGAGAGCTTTAGGTAAACCTGGGGAATTAAACCTAAGGTTGCTCATTGACTTTATACTGCTGTCGTCAGACCCATTCTTCTATGTGCTATGCAGAAAAAAACCTTTCTAATTTTTTGAATAAGGTGCAGAGATCAGCGGAATTAGCAATATGTGGCGTCATAAAAACCACTCCATCCATGGCTTTGGATATCATATTACATCTGCCACCCCTTGAATTCTTCTGCAAATACTCAGCGGCCTGCTCCGCTTTAAGGCCCAAAGCGAGCTCACAATGGAAGACTGTCACGCCTGGACATTTAACCATCTTAGACTTCTATACGGATACACCCACTGATTGTGATTATCACCCTCCCATTCTCTGCTTCGAAGGGAATTTCCTAATGAAAATCCCTTCTAGACTGGAATGGCTTGAAGAAGATCCAACACCCAACACACCCGTTAAGATCTACACGGGCGAATTCTAAATGGACAACGGTGTAGGATCAGGGTTATATTGCGAAGACCTTTCTATCAGAGAATCCTTTAAACTACCGGATCACTGCAGTGTTTTTCAAGCGGAAATAAACGCTATTCATGAAGTCTTAAAATGGTTAGAGATAAACAGAATATCATCAACAGATATCTGCATTCTATCAGACAGCCAAGCTGCTCTGCCGGCCCTGGATACATTCCAAATAACATCAAGGAATGTCTTACGTGTTCGCCAATCTCTTAATGACATGACCAAACAATATCGTATCATCTTATGCTGGGTTCCAGTCCACAGAGTTATACGAGAGAACTGTAGGACTGACCAACTTGCAAGAGAAGATACCTGTATGCCAAACATAAGTAATTTTATGGAGGTACCTCTCGCAAGTTGTAAACTTCTTATTAAGAACGCACTAATCAGTTCTGCAAATCACAGATGGATAGAGTGGATGAGTAGACTTCGAATTGGGACCTTAGTAGGGGCCCTCACAGGACATTGTCTCATAGCAAATCATGCTAGGAGATTAGGCGTTTACACGCAAGATTTCTATCGTAGCTGCAGAAATGAGGAGGAGTGGGAAACAATAACACCTTTTTTGCACATGCCCAGCTCTAGCCAGAAGCAGGAACCGATATTTAAGATCCTACGTTTTAACGAATATAGATAATCTATACACTTTAGATATCAGCAACCTTTTACGCTTTGTCAAAAGCTCAGGATAGTTAAATATGGAGAGGGAAATGTAGCCCAGCCCCCGCGGCTCACAAGGGACCCATTTCGTGGTCTAAGTGGCATCGTTGTCTCTATGTGCGATGCGGCTGCCAAACCTAACCTAACCTACTCTTTAGATGAGTTATATTGCTTCACATGATGGTGTAATTCATCCATGTCACTTTACAGTGATTGCCTTGATCCATTGCTTGAACGGCACCTCTTACGAACCCGGAAGTCTTAAATCGCTTCCAAAGATGGCCCTGGCGGGTGATTGGCCAGTAGTTTCATGTACAGCTGAGCGAAAGGCAAACAGGAAGACTTGAATGTGCTTGTCCCCAATTTCGCTGACAATTTCCCACTACTCTTCGCAAGTGCTCCGCCAACTGGTTGCGGAACAAGGGTGTTGTACGAGTTTTCTTAATCCCAATCAAGCAGCACATCTATTTCAACACTGCGGACTTGAAGTTTCTTTCTTGGTGTGAATATAACTCAATAGGCACTCCAAAACGAGTCCTCCGGTTCAGCACAAAAATCGCAGTAATAGTTTTGGCCTCTTGATTTTGTAGAGCGTACGCTTCTGGTCACTTACTGATCTATATTGCGCGCAATTTTGAACCCACTCGGCAACTGATTCTCTACAATTTACCCAGTAAAATCGTTAGCTAATAATTTCCAACGTTTTAGTGATACCCAGATGGCCTCCGTTTCGGTGGCTCCTTCAACTCCGGTAGGCTCTTCAACTTCCCCCCAATGGATATTTTGCACTGGCTTTCTCAGAAGAGGTTCTCTATCTTTTGTCAGTGCAAAATACACGGTGCCAGCAAACGTCTATGTCGGTGTTGAGTATGGGTTCCGTGTAGGAATCTCGTATATCTCTTATGAGTGCCTGACACTTCATCTTTTCCGCGAAGTCAGCTGACATTTGTGATGCCTGCGATGAAATTCGCGACGAAATTTGTAATGGCAATGATGTTTGCAACAGCATTAGTGATGTTACAGCCATAATCACATTCATGTCTACCCCTGATAATAATCCTGGATTCTTCTCTGGATCGAACCTTCTCTTCCATTTTCGTCGATGATTCTTCAGCTTCCAAATTCATCTACACTAACGTCGTCGGTCTAAACTATGTTCATATGGTAAATTTGGTTAAGAACCGCCTTAAATCACTCTTCCTTTCTAAGAGCCAAGGATTTATATAGGTGTTGCCAGTGTGTCGCTAGCCTATATTTTCAAGAGTTTTAACGATTTGTTTTTGTCGCATTATCACTCGCCTACCAACCGAAATTCGTGAAAATGGAAAAAAGTTTAAAACCATGAATTATCGGGGAGCGAAACCGTAACAAACAATATTGAAAATGCTTAAACTTGGAATTTTATTGATAGCGCAGTACTAGTGGGTCTGCGCACGTACTTAGTGAACTGTGCCATACATATGGAGTTCCATGTACCCTTATATATGTACCTATTTGCTATAATATGCGCCGCTATGCGTTGGCCTCGAAATTTACATGTTATAAAGTAATTTACATATTATAATTATACATAGTTACATCTATTAGGTCAATCACCCATCTAATGCAGTTGAGAAAACATAATTTTCGTTTATCATGCAATTACCCCAATTAAAGAATGATAAACACAGAGAATGTTATCAGGTTATAAGAAGGGCGTCGCTGAGTGTAGCGGTCTCTCTATCACGACAGCTAGAGCCCTGCCAGTGCAGCTACTACAGGGTGGGCCAAATAAGATCTACTAATGTTAAGCCCAAATAACTTGTTTATTTTTTGACATATTTATTGTATTTTTCTCTTTTTGTAGGTTATAATTGAATTGTTGGAAATTTATTATGGAGCCCTACATTACAACACCACGCGTTAAAATTATCGAGTTTTTCTATTCTTGTCAACGATCAGTTGTTTTAACGCAGCGTAAATATCGGCAACATTTTAATTTGATGTCGGATGAAGCGCATTTCCATTTAAATGGTTATGTCAACAAACAAAACTGTAGATTGTAGGGCTCTGAAAATCCAAGGGCAACACACAAACATCAATTGCACCCATCTAAATGTACTGTACTAAATGTACGCCAGATTTGACTGCGCCCGACTTCTTTTTATGGGCATGTTTAAAAGACAAAGTGTATCTTAATAAACCAGAGACTATTAGACAGCTGAAGCAAAATATTCGAGACGAAATATTGAGCCTTCAACCAGAAACATTATGTGGTGTAATTGAAAACGCGTTAAAAAGAGCCAATCTTTGTATCGAGAAAAATGGTGAACATTTCTTTGATTTAATATTTCATACATAATTTCCATAAAATATATTCAATGTATAAAAACAATTAAACAAAATAAATGATTATTGCAAAAGTTATTTGTGTTTAACATTAGTAGGTCTTATTTGGCCCACCCTGTATGTATGTATGAATGTGTGCAGATGATCCTGTTGAGTACGCATATATAGGGTTATTCAATAGGTGCGCTTCAACTTTTTTCCGATAGAGAGGGCGAACGACGCAATATTTTTTATTTTTCGCTTGTCATTTGTAAACTTCATTAGTATACATTTCATCATGGAACGCTACACACTTGAGCAACGATTGCAAATCGTGCAAATTTTTTATGAAAATAATCGTTCTGTTGCTGCTACTTTAAGAGCATTACGGCCATTTTACGGTTCATTTAACAATCTGTCCCGTTTTGGGGTTATGTGAAGTCATTGGTCTACAGTAACAAGCCGGCGACGATTTGTGAGCTCAGAGCCAATATTGAACGCGAAATTGCTGGAATTTCGGCCGATTTATGCAAGAGTGGTCGAAAATTGGGTTCAACGATTGAACTTCGTAAAACGTGCACTCGGTGGTCATGCAAAAGAAATCGAATTTCATACTTAAATGTATATGTTCAAACTCGATAATAAAAAAAAAATTAGTTAAAAAAGTCAAACCGTTTGTGTTTTATTAAAAAATGTTCAAAAGTTGAAGCGCTCTTTCTGAAAAACCCTATACTAACGGCTGCAATTTGTGCTTTGCGAACCGCTGATGATATTAGGTGCAGCGAAAACTCGGAAAAAGGACCAAAATGTCCTCCGACAAATTTATGAATAAAAAATTTCATTTATTGCTGATTCGCATTGAGATCCCAAAAAACATCTTATGTTATAAAGTTATAAAAATCTGAATATGAGTAAGTAAAAAAAATGTTAAAAAGAGGGCTATAAGAAAGTTCAAAAAAAAAGTGCGTTTATAAAGGGAACTTATAAAAAACGTTGTAGATAACACTATTATCTAGAGAAAAGCTCTTAATAAAATTTACATGTTCCTTACAGTTCACGAGATAAACTAAACAAACGAATTAGTCCTTATTTTCAAAATGGAAGCCGCGGTACACCCCGGAGATGAATTTAATTTAAAAAAAAATTCACCCGATATGACAAGCACGGCTCGATGATATGTATATGTACTAGTATACTTACAATTATATAGACATGTTGCAAAATTACCTTATAAAATCGGTTGGTTCGGAAAGTTTCGCTATATCTTTTAGTTTTTTGACATTATTAGTAGCACTTGCTACTGGTTCAGAAAATTCCTCTTTGTTTGGTAAAATATGCTTGCGAGTGTAAGGCGTCTGTGGATTTGTGACCTTCATAACCAAAAATATAGGACAATTATTAAGTTTTCATAAAATGTAGTACTTAACACTTACAGAATGGGTGGTGGCGCTAATATCTGTAAAACAATTAAATGACGATTAAAATGTAGCCACTATTTGTGGTATAGTATACCTGAACTGCTTAGTTTTCGATAATTAGGATTGCTTAATAAGATCCTTTCATCGAATTCTCCTACGCTAAGTACGTACTGTTCATATGCACTGTTTAAAGATTTAACATTCCTTTCGAAGTTGCCATTCGAAATGACTTCTAAAAACGTATTTTCATTCCCATGTAGTGTCTGGAAGAAAATTTACACTCATTTAGCACATGTATTAAATTATCTTTATACCTTAAAGGTTAGTGCGCGCAAGTTACATAGATGCGTAGAAATGTTAACTATATACAAGTACTATAAAAAGGTTACACATTACCCAGGTTCATTAGTTACGCTGGCGATAACCCATAACTCAACACTACAATTTAACAGTTTTACAATTTTCTTAGTTTGTATTTGGTCTATCGTGTTGATTTTTGAAATATACATTTATCAGACACACTTACATATATATTTTAAGATATCTTACATATATAATTTGAAGATCAGATCAATGCAAAAATTGTGTCATTTGGTCTTTCTTCATTGTGAAGTGGTTTTCCTCTAGTTCCTTTCTTGTTCGAAGCCTGCAAAGGACCTTTTTGTTTTTCTGTTTTTAATAAGTTTATCACTCTTGGATGACTGCATCCTACCTATTGTTCTTCATATTTCACGCTGGGAAAGCCTTTTTTAATCGCGCGTGATGCGTTTTTACTTAGAACAAATTTTGATTATTCGTATCACGACGCGCTTTTTGTTTTGTAAAATTTTCCAGAGAAAACAATTATTTACTTGAATAACTTCAGTATAATTCCATTAATCGGTAATCGGTTTTCAATGCTTCTATTTACCTAGATGTTTTTGTATAAATACAAAGTTGGACACCAGCAGTTTACATTGTTTTAGATTAAAAATTCAGAGGTCTTCTTTAAGAGCGCTCAAACTTAGAATTTAAATATAACGAATAGTTTACTTGATATTACCACAATATTTTTCTCATATACATTCAATAGCATTGTGCGAAGCATAGTTTCCGGCAAATAACCACAGCGGCACAACTGATAAAACTCCCATGCATTTAAATTCAGCAGTTCTCCCTGATTACAAAGCCACTTAACCAGAATGAGTCTTGAACGGGTACGAATACCATAAATTGGATGCCGAGCAGAGAATGTTTAGGGATTTTGATATGTTTAAATATAAACACATTCTGTCAAAAAAGTACCGGGAATTGTTCAATAAAACGCAAAATAATTGTTTAATCATCAAAATTTATTCGCCTTCAAAATAGGCTCCATTCGAAACAATACACATATGCCAACGATTAGTCCAGTCATGAAAGAACCTTTTTAGCGCGTTTGAAGAGATCTTCTTCAGCTCCTTCAGCGAATTCTCCTTAATGGCTTCTATCGACTTAAAACGGTGTCCGCGGAGTGGCAATTTTAGTTTCGGGAAAAGGAAAAAGTCACGGGGGGCTAAAGCCCGGGGAATACGTTGGTTTTTCGATGATATTTCTCGAGTTTTTGGTCAAAAAAGTGTTCACAATATGAGCCTTGTGAGACGGTGCGTTATCATGGTGCAAGATCCATGCGTTTTCCTTCCACAAATTGGGCCGTTCCTACGCACATTCTCTCTCAAACATCGCATAACTTCCAAATAATATTTTTTCTTTACCGTAGATCCATTTGGAACGAATTCCGAGAGCACAATACCATGATAATCAAAGAAAACGAGTAGCATACTTTCACTTTTGACCGATTTAGACGTGGATTTTTTGGGATTTCGGCTCATGTGGATTCAGGCGTCTGTTGACTGGTGTGCATGTCAAACTCATATACCCACGACTAATGACCTGTTATGATGGGCTGGATAAACGTTGGGTCCGAATTCACTTGCTCAAGCATGTCTTCAGCCACCTTCTTCCGATGAATTCAACTCTCTTGTAACGAGTCGAGCAGCCACGCGTCTCATGCCCAATTGATGGTGTAAAATGTTGCGAAATGATTCGTGAGACTCGCTCAGGACACGAGCTACCTCCCTTAAACTTAAATGATGGTTTTCCAGCACCATTTCTTTGACTTTGTGGACGTTTTCATCCGTTGATGGGCGACCAGATCGGGGCAATTCCTCCACGACTTCTCGTGCCTCTGCAAAAGCCGTATACCACTCGTAAACCCGTGTTTTTGATAAAGGCCATAGGCTTTCTGCAACATTTTCAATGAAGTACGTTCAATCTTTAAGATCTTTGAGCATGTCGACCTATGAGATAGTGGCCTGTGATTAACTAACATAGAAATGTTTTTCCTTGACCGATTAAGTAGCGCCTTTGAGCGACTAGCGTTCCATTTTGGCCATGTCAGAAGTGTGTGTTGGCTTGGAAAAGGGGTCTGATGACGATCACAGCCAGTGCGTGTTCTTCGAAGAAAGACCCCACCTGTGTCCCATTACCTTTTTGCATGAGAATAGAGCTACAGTAGCTTTCTTTACTCTTTTCTTTACATTCATGTTCCAATTTAGTTTCTATTCGAGAATTACACCTAAATAAATATTGGACGCTATTTTCTATTTCTAACCTTCACTATTTAGTGTTGGCGTCGTAAATTGTGGAATTTTGTATTTTCTCGAAAAGGTAGTTTTTGTTTCCCTCTGCTCTTGATTAAGGGGCAGGCCGCACCAAGCGCCTTCTTGTAGCTACGGGTGAGTTTTTCTACTGTTTGATTGAGGCTAGTGCTGGTATCAACACTTTGCATAGGCGCCTCGTCAAGTGATTTCATAAAAGTAATATAGTTCTGTACAATACCCAATTGCCCTTCCTAATATTTCTATATCGGAACTGGTGTGGAGTCTAAGAGATTAAACTCAATATACCTATGATCTGAGAACGAGTTCCCATACTAACTCTCCAACAATCTATAGAGGTGGAGATAATATCTGAGGCCAATGTGATATCTAACTAAAGCTTCTTTCCTTTCTCTAGTGACAAAAGTTGGTTCCTCACCCCTATTATAAATGAATAACCAAGTGCCCAGGATAAATACTGTAATTAATTCACCCCTTTCATTTATATTGCTACTTCCCCACAGTGAGTTGTAAGCGTTAGCATCCCTGTCACTAAGATTCGCGTTAAATAAATATATCCTGGGTAACCCTTGTTAAAATACAGGCTCTAGGAACACCGTCAGAACTAAACACCAACAGCTTATAGCCTGGCGTACTCAATCCGCAAACCCTATAGGAACGAACCCAGGGCTCATGGATGAGAATAACATCATCTCCGCGGTTTGTAAACCAGCAGTCTCCATATCCACCATCGTAATATTGCCCTCATCCTCATTGGAGTCTACCTCGTCCAAGACCTTTAACTCCTGTCAGCCTCTGCGAATCAGAGGAGTTGTAATTCTCCAGCATGGGTTTCGCTGATGCCTCCTTGGAGGTATTAGTATCTAAAGTAGCCCTCTGTGATGCCGGCCACATCTTTGCGATAAACGCGCAAGTTCACCTTAGGGAAGCCGTAATTTAGTATTCCTCCTGCCTTCTCCAGTGTCTTAAGTATTCACTACTGGTTCTCACTATCATCTGCCTAAAAGCGCCTTCTGGTCCAACTGTACGTCAGAGTTGCAAATGTTAAACATCCGCAAGATGGATGCTTCATCGGCCGGCTCGGAACCCATGAACGAGCTCTTGGCTGAGACGGAATGTTTTCAAAGTCTACAGCCTCAAGTTTTGCACCTGGATATAGCCTTACCTATTCAAAACGCCATAACTTTTTTGTGTGAAATTAGTATTTATTGATTTTAAAGACAAAATTGTTCAAAAATGATTACAATTTTAACATATATTTAGTTTAGCTCGATATGACCATCTTTTGCCTTAACTATAGCCTTCAAACGGTCAAAAAATTAGTTGCATGCTGCACGAATGTGATCTTGAGGTATTTTGTCCCATTCTCGTATAATCGCTTTTTTCAGCGCATCCATACTGGCATATTTTTTAGTCCTCCCCTTGCTCTCCAAAATGGACCAGATGGAATAGTCCCATAAGATTTGCGTCTGGGGAATTCGAAAGCCATTGTGTGGACGAAATGAAGTGGGGAACATGATTTTTTAACCATTCTTGGTTCACATGAGCTTTATGAGACGGTGCCAAGTCCTGTTGGAACGTCCATGGTCTACGACCGAAATGTTTGCGTGGCCACGGCTCTAAAGCAGCTTCTAAAACATTTTCCCGATAATAAGTCGCATTCACTTTGACACCAGGCTCGATAAAAATGATTGGAGAGCGTCCATCAGCGGTCACTGCGGCCCAAACCTTTACTTGCGATGGGAAATTGCTTCGAGTGGCCATACGAGATCCGGACCTTGTTTTCTTTTTTATGTTTTGTGCTGTCTTATCTTTATCCACGCTTCGGTCCCTCGAGTGTGGAGCAAGGGAAGGTCCACTCGCACAAAGGCTCCTGTGTGCAAACAAGCAAGGCTGAATAATACAGAAGGTCGCCAGGTATTCTGTATACTCCGTTTGCGACTGGGCTATTTGAAGGAATGAGACGCAAGCCAGGTTGAGTCTCGGCACGGGTCATATGACACCTTACTCCATGGGAGAAAGAGAAGGGGGGAAAGGAGAAACTAGGAGAGGAAAGGAGGTGGAGTGACTACCTCTTAGCTTCAGGAATCATGTGGGTGATCTTTGCCCTTACTAGGCTCCTGCATGACGCCGACGTGTCAGCACAAATAGTAAACCAAAGAACAATGACCCATGGTGTTATTACAAGTTAAAGACCTGAGCAATGAAAAAAGAAACGCCTATCTTAAATATAGGCGAGGAGAAACTAGGAACAAAGTAACTCTTTGATTGCAAAAACAAAAGAAAATTTTTGAGAAAACTTCACGGCGAATATGGAGTATGTTCTTTATTATGACTCACATCTGGAAATGATGAAATTGCAAACGAAATAGTTAAGTATTGCGGTTCCTCCTTAGTGTTGGAACTACATAAGCTCTTCACGACAGTAGTTCAACACCAAAAAATACTATCTCAGTGGAAGCTTAGTATAACAATTCCAGTCTTTAAAAAGGGAGACAAAAAAAGCCCAAAAACTACTGAAGTTATTCACTAAAATTATTGCGACCGAAATAAATAAAAAAAAGAAGAAACGAGGATCAACAAGGGTTTCGCCGAAGCTGCTCTACAAGCGATGCCATTTTTATTGGAAGACAAATTGTTAAGCAAGAAATTGAATTTAACAAGCCAGTGTATATGTGTTTCGTAGATTTTACCAATGCGTTCGATAGAGTTAAGCTATGTGATGTAATTTAGTTTTTACGGAAGAAAAACGTTCCTGAAAATATAGTAGCGCTAAATACTGACAACAAATCAATTATTCGCGCAAATGGCATTAAATCAGATCCAAAACCTATTACAGTTCAAATGTTATTATCAATGCGATTATTGGAAAGTACGAGAAACAGCTCTTGGATATAGATTGGGAAGCAAAAATATTTAAATAATATGCCATGATTCAATCAGAAGCCGAGCATAACGTTCGCCTTCTGTTCGAGTTTTAATATGAATAACATCCAGAGAGCCCCTCCGATGTAAACTCGCCGTTTATAACAGACCAATTGAACAGGTGCTCGAATTCAACTACCTTGGAATGCTAATAACCAGCAATAAAGACATAAAAAAAGAATAAAAAATCCAAGCTACTAAAGTGGCTACCATATCAGGAGGTTTAAAAGATATAATTTGGCGAAATACATAAATATATGCGTATAAAAAGTAGAACGCCTATCAACAACAAGCAACAATTGTTGCAATGCATACACTTAGAGCTATCGCCAGGCACACTCTGTAAGATAGAAAAATGCATGCTGAGATCCTTGAGGTTTGTGAAATCGAGGATATCAACAAATTCAGCAGAAAAGGAGAAAAAATGGCCAAATCTTGTTGAAAGGGTGCACTGTTTCAGAATAGCCAAAGTAGTTATGAAAGCTAAACAAAAGTTGAAACGAATACTGGACATCAAGCTCGCAACATGATTTCATATAACAGAAAACACAGCAGCAAAATCCACTAAAATCATATCTTATAGTTTAAATATTCATACATATTTAGAATCAATTAAGTATTCATACATATTGTATTTTGTTAAATTACAGGAAAAAATTCCTAATGAAAGACATGCGGGGCATCGCGATTAAGTGTTTGTGTTACTGAGGAAATTTGGGCAAAAGAATTACAGCATACAATTTCATAATTTTCAAGATATTTTAATAATTTTTTTACTATTAAACCCACTAAGAGCAGTAGCATAACTATCAAAAAGACCAAATAAACACGTTGAGTAACGTGTAATATTCGACAAATAAACCAATGAAAACTACAAAAACACATAGCAACATTGAGTTTGACCTAATAAAGTATGAAAACAATCACCTCTGTGAAGGAGTATATTACAAAACCTTCATTTATGTATAACAAGTCAAACTTTTCTTTTGCCGCGCAGAAATTAAAAGGAGTACAATTTAGTAAATACATAACGACACCCTTAGTGTAAAAGAACTTCTTCCGCAAATTACGATCAGTCGCTATAAAAAGCATTAATACCCTCTCCGACGTAATGTGTTAAGTTCAATAGACGTCGAGGCAATTGAATGAGATTCAAGACTTAAGAGAACTTGAAAACAATTTAAGGTTGATCTTTACTCGAGGTCAAATAAGAAAATTAAGAACTCAAAAACATATTCGGACGATGAAGAAATAAGCTTTGCTATCACCCTATATGCGGCTGGTCCGAAGGCATACCGCTACCTCTTAAAAAAGGCTTTCCGCTGTCCTGTCTCTCAATGCTTGACTACTGGATCCGAACACATCCATTTGATGAGAAATTCGGACCTCACATTTTGAAGAAAAAATATGTGTTTTGTCCTTTGACGAGATGAAGGTGTCAAGTTTCTTTGACCTCGATACATTTACGAAATGTGTTCAGTTATGTCAACCCCCAATATTCCAATGAAACCCAGTTTAGCACAATTTCAGAGAGAAAAATTGTCACGAATACGTCAATTATAGGTTTATACTGCTACGTTCGCGTTCGGAGTTCAAAGAATTTTAACGGACAATTTGAACGAAGATGACTTGGAACATTTCTTTGGCGCCTTGAGACCCATCAAGGACCGCCCCAACCCACTTCCATTTAAGTGCCGTTTGCGAAAATATATGTTTGGTAAACACTTTTATAATTTTACTTATGTATAAATACACTTATCATGTACGTTATGATTAATTTGTTCTTTTAGCAAAGAATACCAAAATACTGAGCACAACGCTTAATGTTGAAGACGATAAGACAAAGTGGACTGGCATTGAGTTTGACAACGTAGATCCCTCTGTAGAATTCAATGAGTTGGATGAAATAGTCACACATGTGAACAATAACAAAACCGAAGACGGTATTTAGGTCGATGCATTTTACGAAGACGCGTTTTAGTACAACTCAGGATATATTATTAAGAAACTTAATTTAATAACCCCAATTTCGGACAAGAATGGACCAAAAGGGGGAAAATTGATTAAACCAAAAGCAAAGTTTTTATATGATATAAAACTTTTGGATAATGTATTTTTATAAACTAACGGAAACACAATTAGCAGTAAAACAAAGTATGCGATGTACTAATGAAATAAAGCAGCAATGTATTATAACAATTAACATATGCAGATGTTAAAAGGTTATTTTAAAAAAACAGGACTCAAAAGCAAGATTACTATAAATAAAACACTTTATAAAATAGCTACCTAAGCTAGTGAGTTTTTTACGCATTTTTTTATATAATATTATTTTAAAAAATTTTATTTGAAATATGGGGTAATGGAAGCAAACTACTAGCACATATAACGCACTGCGCATACAAATTGTCAAATAAGCATGTGTCAATGGCTGGCTCATTGTGTACACTCTGGGAATATATAAGTCCCTGAGAAATTAGTACACATTTTCAAAATTACAAGCAACATGAAGATGACATTTACAGTCGGTTCCCACCACAGTCGGTACTACGTTACCGGAACGACCCGGATTTATATCCGGGGCCAAGGACTGTCACTCCAGCAGCATTCCAAGTGCATGTATGGGGAATGTTTATGCGGCTGCAACAACAACAACATGACATTTACTTAATAGTCGATTTTATTAAGTTGCACATCCGTAAGCTTCACAACGGCAACTTAGATACTTTTATCGGTTAAGAATGCCAAAATCGCTGATAAATTTATATCAATACATCATCTTTAAAATAAGTGTCTAGAAAAAATTAAATATCAAGAGCCTAAACTACACTGGTACGTAAGTACTGTACGTCTAAAATGTTTCAGTATCGTAACTGATCAAGAAATAATAGATATCTAAAAGAAAATTGCAAAATCCAACCTAGCGGGAAACCATTCATTGCTAGCTTTTTCTTTGTTCTTATGCTAAAAATCAACCACCAAGCGCAAATTTTTGTAGTTCCTGTTCATATTTTTTATTACTATTACCATGATTAGTTTTCTACGTTCTTTCAAATTTCAACACGCCGGTAATATTTCTAGGAGATTTTAATGCTTAGAGCCCTTCTGATTAATTTATTCCAAACCAAGAAAGTTTACAATTAAGTTCAAATAACTGACATCATAGAATTTGCAAATTACCATGGCTACACAAAAACAAAATATATGTATTTCCTTGGCATCGTAATTAGCAAATGCAGTGTTATCAGGTTATTTGCACTTACTTGTGAATTGCCCTTTTTAATTTGTATGGGTACGATTGCTTCATATTCAGTCTTTGTTATGGCTAGTAACTTACATACGAGTATATATAATAAATTTAATGTTAACTTGGAACGTTGTTTTTGCTACTTAGCATCAAAAAGCGTTGAAGCTATATACTCATATAAAATTACAAATAGATACTGAATTATTATGTATAATTAATATAAATACTATCAGTTACCTTTGTCTGGAAAAACTTCGTAAAAATCGCTTTGCAGTGGTTTGCTTTCATATCCCTTGCATCGTTAGGTAAAGCTTCTGTTAGCGTACACAGAGCTCCAATAATACAATGATTAAAGATTTTTTGAGAACTAAAAGACGGAGTACCCCATTTTTCCGGTATGCCTTCGAAGCCCGGATTGATTAGATCCACTCGGTTCTCCGCGAGCACATTTATGTATATTAGATCGATGCAACAAAGCAATAAATGGAAGGAGGTGACAATATCCATATTATAACTAGGATCTTCGTTTTTAGCACACAAATATAAACACCAACATAAGTCGTATAATTTGCTAGCAGAGCATCGTGCAACAGACCTGTAATATAAGGCATAATACAAAAATCAAGTTTACTTGAAAAAAAGCTAGAAAAGGCACAGTATGTAAAAAATCTATAATATTTGATAAAAGCAAACATATATAATAATTTTCCACGGGATTGGAATTGAGTTGTTGAATGCCCTATCAAGTGTGATGGCTACATTTCCTCATTTCTGGTGCACACTGTCTAAGCTGGCGAGACGGAAGCAATTCTGATTTTTCTTAACTGGCATAATTTGACTGAATGAAATAAACAGACAGTTTTTGGTACTGCGTAATGAACTACACTTCCCTATGTACGAGAAAGCAAAAGTACAATGGAGTACTTGTAATCATGGCTACGCTCTTATAACAGATAGTATTTTAGTACTTTATTTAAAACGTTGAATAAAATATAAAAAATTCCAAGGATTACACTGTATAATAAAAAAAATTTTACAAGGTTATTACAGTGTGAATAGTAAGGCGCGGTAATTCCCGCGGTAAACATATCAACCCTCCACATCTTTTCCACATTTGGGCTTTTTATCCTTTATACATACAAAAACATAACATTCTTGTTGTTGTTCACCCGAAACCGACTTCGGTTAGATGCTGGCAATGCAATGGGTGGATTCACTTTAAGACCAGTCCATGCCCTAAAACTTGTGGGGAGTGGTCCATGAGGTTTCCCGGATCTCACCCGGACAGCTTAACTCTATTGTGAGATCAAACGCCCGAACAGAAGAAAATAAAGGGAGGGCTGTTGTTGCAGCAGTTCACTAAGCTTCGTCGAGAGCTTCGTAGTCGCTTATCTCATTTTACGGGAGGTCTAGTGGTTTTCATGTACGAGGTGTGTTCAAAAAGTATCGCGAATGTTCTGTTTTTTCAAACATTATTTATTTATTCATTAATATCTACTTTGTCCCCTTCACAGTAATCCTCATGAGATATTATGCACTTGTGCCGAAGCACTTCAAAAAACCATTTTTTTATCTTGTTCAGCTCCTTTCATTGGTCTCTTCAGTTTCGGGAACAAGAAAAAGTCACAGGGGTCCACATCTGGGGAACACGGTGGCTGTGGCATCATTAGTGCGTTGTTTTTTGCCAAAAAGTCGCGCACAAGCAACAATGTGTGAGCAGGGGCGTTATCGTGATGCAAGAGCCAATTCTTGTTCTTCCATAAATCCGGGCGTTTCTGGCGGATTGCTTAGCGCGAATTGCGCATAACTTGCAGGTAATATCCCTTATTGACCGTTGTACCCTGTGACAAGAACTCATGATGCTTAAAGGCCCTGCAATCGAAGAAAACGCTAAGCAAAATTTTTACATTCGACCGAACTTGGCTTCTATTGAGATGATTGAGTTTTGGTTTCCACGTCATAACCATAAACCCACGATTCGTAGGTAAACATCGAAGACGAGCCGAAACACGTGCAAGCACAGCAGCTGTCAACAATTAACTGAACATTCTAAATGGCCGAGCTCGTCGGCATGAGTCAGAGACATGAGTACCAACATATCGCCACAAAAAAACCGAAATTCGAATATACGTAGCATTCGAAAATTCAAAATTCGCGATACTTTTTGAGCACACCTCGTATAGTACTGAATTTCGTCAATCAAGTAATATAATACATGGGCTGAAAAGTCACGGGCCTAACACAAAGACGGAACTATTATAGCTTTATTGCATTCGTCCCTTTTTCAGTTAGTACTAACCCTTAAAAGACAGCTGTTAACGTGACGCTCCTTTTTTATTTTCAAAATAATGGATCAAAAAGAATTACGTGTTTTAATTTTACACTGCTTATTGAAAGGAGAAACTACCGTTCAAGCGAATCAATGGCTTAAAGTGTTCCGGGGACTCCACTCCATCCGAAACAACAATAAAACGATGGTTTGCTAACTTCAAACGTGGTCGTCACATATGTCCACTAAGCATTGAGACTAACTTCAGATATATATTTGAGTGCATAAAGAATCATACAGATGTTTGTTTTTTTTTTGTTGAGGTGGCACAAAGCATTGAAAACCGAAAAGTGTGGGTCTTGCCTTTCGACTCACCCACTAAAAACCCACCCCAGCTCCGTTTCCCTCGATTATTACTGACGAATGAGAGTGGTGGCGCGGCCTGGGGGCTGTGGGAAGGGAGTTCCATCATAAAAACATGCCTATAACCTTCATTGGGTGAAAATATGAATGTATAACAATTTTTACGTCATTTGGTGTCGTCGTTTCGTAGGGATGCGCGGACAATGTACAGACATTCACCTTTATAGTATAGATTCTTCAAGTAAATCAAATTAATAATCCTCATAGAGAAATAGTTCATTGCCATGCACACAGGAAGAAGGCATATGCAAATACAAATATGTTAATTTAAATACATATGCGCATATACATACATATATATGCTCACTCAAGTAAGAGAGAGCTCGTTGTCGTTCGTTCCGCGCTCTCGCTTGAAGTTCAAGCAAGGTAACGACGCATGAGCAAGATAACGACGCATTTTTTGGTGCGTGCAACCGGCTACATCGACGTTATCCCGTCAAAGAAACGTGTTTACTTTGTTAGGCGGCTCAGCTGAGGTGGCTCAGCTTCTAAGACGTGCCTACTTGATTGGTTCTTACGGTAACTATCATACTTTCTGAAGCATATATGTATGTATATAAAAACCATTTCGTTATTAAACTAAACTATTAAGCGGATAATGTTATATATATTAAATTAAAGAATTAGTCATAAATAACATTTCAAAATAAGAGTTATAAATATATGGGAGTTATATTTCAAAATTTTAATATATATTATATGAGAACTATAAACTTTAAGTGAAAAAATTACTAATATATTTAAATATTTGGTAAAGTATGTGTTATTATTTTGAATAACCCTTTAGAAAACTACTATGCGACTCCAGGGATGATTTATCTGCGTGTTTATGGCATTAAATTCTGCTGTGTTGTACTTTATGAGCGTGTAGGTGTTTTCCATTGGTTAGCTACACGCTTAAGACAGCTACAGGAGAGAGAGAACTCACATTGGTCACTTGTATGTCTGTCTGTATTTTACAAATTTGTATTGGCAGAAATCATGGATGAAGTAATCATTGGCGTAGATTTCATCCTGTTACACGGTCTTACTTTGGATTTGGGCAACAGGGTTCTGTCCTGTGAAAATATGGAGATATCTCCGAGTACCGAGTACAGTGCTCACACAATTTATTCGTACACCCTGCGTAGTACGTGAAAAATGTTAACTTTGTGCAAAATATTTGCTGTGACAATATATTTCTTTTGGGTCACTGTAAGAATGTTACATTTCCGATGAATTGCTGCAAGCAAAACTCCCGTTATTTCAACTCACACTGTAGAGTTCTAAGGAAACCAGACAGACCTAGCAAAATGCTGCAAAACATTTATTCGTACACTTTCAGCTCATCATATTGTAGCAGAAAAAGTAACAATAAAAATCGTTTGTGTTTTTAATAAAATTGCTGAAAACGAAATAAGATTGGTTTTTCTTAGTTGTTATTGCCGATTCAGTTTCAGTTGCGCATAATATCTCTATTGAACATGACAAAGTGAGACGAAGTGCGGATTTACCATTAAAAATGTGTAAAAGTGTTATTGTTAATTACGTTAATACTGGTAAATTGGAAGCTTATCCCCACCAAGCCGGAAGCCGAAAAATATTGGCTTCACGTGAGGAACGCAACAAAGTAGCATCAGTCGCGCAAAATCCAAAAATAACCTCCACGACATATATATAATATAATTGGCGCGTACACCCTTTTTGGGTGTTTGGCCGAGCTCCTCCTCCTATTTGTGGTGTGCGTCTTGATGTTGTTCCAGAAATGGAGGGACCTACAGTTTCAACCCGACTCCGAACGGCAGATATTTTCATGAGGAGCTTTTTCATGCTATTAGAAAAATGTTTTTCTTAATTTTGGTGTTTCACAGAGATTCGAACCAACGTTCTATCTGTGAATTCCGAATGGTAATCACGCGCCAACCCATTCGGCTACGGCGGCCGCCTTTGCATTATGAAGGATTAACAATTTATAATCAATTGTCGGTGGTTATAAAAAAATTTAACAGCTTAAATAATGTAATTTAAAAATAATATATAGAGACTGAAAATTATAGTTTATTAAAGGTTTTTAGGCCCTTGGGCACTCGGGTCTGGCTAGACTTTTTTGACTTTGGTGTGAATTTAACATATTTCCATTATAGCTAAGGACTGGGGCTTCCAGGTAGTTTCCTAAAGTTTAATTTTCTATCAATTTATAATTTTTAAAAAGGATCCTGAAAAGGACGAAAACATGAATTTAAGAAGTTACACCGTCGGTTGGGCACCTCGGGTCTAGGTGGATCCCTATACAAATGTATGGAAATATATGATCCATTTTGACTATTCTATCTGCTTTCTTCTACTTTTACATGGTAAATCTACATTTAGACTATCTTTTACGGTCATTTAGCATACCTACACATATATAAACCGGTTTTTGTGCCGTTTCTTTGTCCTTTTTTTTATGTACTGGCTGTATATATTATATATTGTGCGTCATTTCTATTTCTCAGTCAGTCAACAAGTAAACGTAGAACACTTAACGCGCTAGTGCCAAATAAAAATTAATTTACGCGCAAAATAAACCATCATAATGGGAGATGAAGTAGAGTTAATTTACAACGCAATAATATACAGAAAGCGGAAATTTTATTGCGTTGGGATGAAAATTTTTTCAAAATTTTTGTACCATATATTATATATACATATATATATAAATACGTTTTAATAACGGCCGAATATGTGCATTTCGCCAAGGTGCGCCCAGTCGTGATATATGGAATTTCTAGAATGAAAACCTCAAGGATAATTATTATCCATATCAAAATATTTCTATTGACAAATAACTATTTCCATATCGAGGTCGAACAAAATGCACAGAATATATTCCTTCAAAACTTGCGAAATACGGCATAAGAATCTGGTGGGCATGTGACTCCCAAGCAATATATTTATTTTATTTATTAAAGTCAAACATACAATGATTGACCTTAATAAGAGCTTACATTTTTAAATCGTAGACAAACGAACTAACAATAAAATCAAAATTATAATTATAGCTAATGGTAAAGGTGTTTAAGTTGGAGAAGGTATTATAAAAAGGAAAGAAAGATAAAAATAGTAGGAGTCAGGATTAATTGGAATTGATTGAAATAATGATAAATCATTCGAGAGAATTCAGCAATGTTCGACAAGTTAACGAAGCCATTTATGTTTGAAGCGCAAGCTCTCTTTTGTACATTTAAATTTTCGGGGTAAGTTATTTTAAAGACGAACAGAGAACACAAAGTATTGACGTTCAGTCACCAAGCAACTGTATTTCATCGGGATATCATCATATGTTCGTTTGTACCAGTCGCTTCATCTAACTCTTGGCGAAAATAAGAGGTTTATATGTAGGAACATAATTTGCACACACTCGTAAAGATCCTTTTTTATCTGACGTCAAAAATGTCTACGTTCGTTCCAAAAACACAGCATTTATGGGATGTCATGCTTCAGCCTTTTAAAGAAAAGTACAGCTGAAACGTGTCGAATATTGATCAATATTTACAGTAATCACGCTGCATCACATACAACTTGTAAAGAGCGGTTTCGACGCTTCCAAAGAGGCAATTTCGACGTAAGTGATAAAAATGGCGAAGGTGCACCGAAAAAAATCGGATATACTCAACTACAACAATTATTGGATGAAGACGCATGTCGAACCCTTGATGATAAGTCTAAAGATTTGAATATTTATATATCAACCGTCGGTAAAAGTTTGCACGCGATGGGAATGGTACAGAAAGAGGTAATCGGGAGCCACATTAATTGAAGGAGAGAGATATCGAGAGACGTTTGGTGACGTACGACATACTTCTTGAACGGCAGAAATGAAAAAAAATTCTGCATCGCATCGTCACTGGCGATGAAAAATTGATCTATTGTGATAACCCTAAGCGTCGAAAATGTTGGAGCCTACCAGGTGAACCAGGTCCATCTATTGCGAGCTCTGTCTATTCGAGCTCTCAAAGAATAGCGGCCGGAATGGGACGGTAGACATGACAAACTGATTTTGCTGCATGACAACGCCAGGACACACGTTGCTAAATCGGTCCAGAAATATTTAGAGGAACTGAATAGGGAAATCTTGCCCCACCCACCGTATTTCCCAGTCGTTGCACCTTCGGATTACGATCTGTTCCGATCAATGCAGCACTTCTTAAGAGAGCAAAAATAAAAATCCTTTTTTTCACAAATCAAGATATTTTGAGCGTTTATTTTTAATTCTGTAGATAGGTCAATGCATACCAAATCCAATGAAAAAGGTAAGAAAAATTAATTATAAATGTGGCGCATGCCATATATTCCCATACAAATGCACGTAAATACATAGGGGTCTGGCCAGAACCGGGTGCACAACCGATACTCAACATATATCCGGCAAGTAAAGGCACTCCGGATGACACTAACAACTTATTCACGTGCCTCTTAAACTCACTCCTCACCAAATGTTGGTAAATTTTAAAATCAAATAACTTAAGTTTCTAAGTTTAATGTTTCAACTTAGAGGTTGTGGGAGACGCCCTGCATGGAGATTTACGTTAAAGCTTTTCAACTAGCTGCTATGGCTAAATATGGTTCTGAGTACTTCAACATGAATTAAAAAATTATGCATAATCCAATTTCAACTTCTTACCTGTATTTTGTGTTTTTCTTATCATGTCGAGATGAGACGAATAATTTCTCGAAAATATCATTGTACCGGCAGTAAAGATGAAAAGTTATGCCGGGCGTTCGTTCCAATCTTTCAATTTGACGAAGGAAACTGCATGGCAAGTTTGCCATTTCATGCCAAACCTTTATTTTTGATATGAATTCCGATATACTAATAAGCAAGATAATTGTTTATAATAATTACTTGAATATTATATATTATTACCTTATATTACAACAGCGAAGCATTTTATTCAGTGAAATACAATTGCCAATTACAATTGTATTGCATTCGCCCACCGTCGGTGTGTAAGACAATCTACATGCAGCATAGAGTGCACAACAAAACCAGTGTAAGGGATCCCCCTATTTACGAAACAATTATCTAGTAGGCCAATTTTAAAATTTATATAGTACCTCCAATGTGGATCGTTTTAAGACTTCCTCGAACATATTCCATGAAATTTCTTCCGTTTCACGATCCATATTCAGCTCTCTACACAAGTCTTCATACTGAGTGCGAAAACAAGCAACTAATTCCTTGGTGTCCGTCATTTGAAATATTCACACACAACTTTTTGTTACAAATGAAGTAATAACTTAAATAACTCGAACTAGAATCTCTTACAACACGTTACTGTAGATTGTGTGATGTAAAACCATTACCAACTTATTATTTTTGTCATTATACAAATATTTTAGGGCCCTTCCTTAACATGAAAGAACGATACAACTTTTCTAGTTTTTGGAAATGTCACAAAAACGCGGGAATGGCAGTTCCTTGCCATCTCTTCTCGACTACGAATTTCTATATATCATTACCTGTGGTCCTCATGCAAAAATAGATATATACAATAATGGGCCTTCCTAATTCGCCGTAACGTTAGTGCTACAGAGCAAGGTGAATTCAGTACCTAATAATACTTTCACATATACATTCACCACCTATAAATCCACCAAATTAATCGACCCGTTCACATGTGGCAGATTACCTGCAAAATTGGCAATCAGCTTGTTAATACTGCTTTGAAAGGTTTTTCTTCATAGAAATTATTTTGGTGGAATATTTTGGCACTTTTGGTTTCTTTAATTATATTAACGATAAGAAGAAAATATAAAGAGAAGGAATAGCTAATTTAATTGCAAAATAGGCTGCTAATAATAAACAGTTGGAAGAAATCACTATGCGATAGTTTCCCAACTCGTGAACACGGAACGTAGAGCTGAACATATGAAAAACAATGATTTTCTAAATTGATCCCGCAAACACTAAGCGATTGGCTTTGCGACTTGTTAATTGTCATTGCGAACGCAAGGCGAACCGTAAATTGCAATCGTTTAAATCCAAACTTCAGATCAGTCGGAATCATTGGTATTCGAGAAATACATACATTTTCACCTGCGTAATTGCGTTAATAATGGTTGCCTCAATCAAATTCGGCATAAGTCTTTTCACCGCAAGTCGAGTACCGTTGCAAAGTCGCGGTGGATTTAAAAAACGCAATATCATAATAACTGAACCAACCTTGAGTTGCAAGTTATATTGTGCAAATCCTGGTAATTCCAGAGAGTTCAAAAACTCCGTTGGATAATTTACTACATCATGGGGATTTGTTATGGAATCAACGAATTTGTATGTCACCAAATCGCCATCGAATGGTAAATGGTGAAATTCAATGCCTATACATCATTATTCTATGCGGCGAGAATTGCTCGTTGACTTGACCAAGCATAATTCTGATAATTTTCCCTAATGTTTGGGAAAACATTTTCAATAAGAGTTAATTGAGAGTCTACAAATCGCCAAAAGTCGTTGGTAAGAGTAATTAATCATGACGCATCATCTGGGACTTTTCCATTTCCAACAGCTAACAATTGTTCGGAAAATTGTGGAGCACTTTGATCATTTTGAAGTTGAACTCTCATATTAGTGGTTAGCGATAATGTTTTTACGTTATTCCACAAAGTTGATGCCTTCAGGCAAGCATTCAATTCATCTGCAGGCGTTCCACAGGGAATTACTGGCAGAGTCTGCCTGAAATCGTCTGCCAACAAAATGATCAAGCCGCCAAAGGTGTTGTTATTTCGCCGAAGATCCTTCAGTATGAAGTTAGGTGCTTCAGGTGATTTCTGCAATGCAAACGCTAGGATGCAAGAAGTAATCAGTGTTGCAATCATATCGAAACGCTGCTCGATTCATTGCCAACCGAGCCGTTTCACGGGCTCCCTCGCTTTGCTCTTGTGATTGAGAAGCACGAAGTCGACCCATACTAACGCGGCGCTCTTCACGGGCAATTCCTTGTGCTTCTTCAGTCGCTTCATTCGCAGTGTTTCGTATCCTTCTTGCATTTCGGCTTTGCCGGGAAAGATTCTATCGTCTTGGTCGCGGCACTGATAATGAGGATTCAAAGAAAAGACAAATTACTGTGATTATATATATCTGACAAAATTTATATTATCAAAGTTTCTACTTAACCATAGACAAAATTATGTTTAGCTTTCATTTGCGTTTTGTTATTCCATATCAGATGCGTTTTTGTTATACCACATTTTATACGGAAACGCGTTCGAATTGGATAAAAAGTATTCTATGTCCGTCTCCTGGTTCTAAGCTACCTCTCCACCAATTTTCAGCCAAATCGGTTTAGCCGTTCTCGAGTTATAAATAGTGTAACTAACATGACTTTCTTTTATATAAATAGATTTATTATTATATATGAACGAAAAAATTTATGGTAATATTTACCATATACCTATTATACATATGTATGTCGTATGCTAATATATGTATATAAACATGCATGCATACAATTTCGCGCAATTGTCAATAAAAACCCCAAAAGAACAAATCTAATATGTAAGCATGCATACAAATTATATGGACATATCAAATGAACAAATCTATTCTGTACGCAAGCAAATGTAAGCTAATGTAAACTACATTTTTTCTCATTCGCGTATCACTCTCTACCTCTCATTTCTCTCCGGAAGCCATATTAATTAATTACCCACTGTTAACTTACGGTGAAGTAATTTCTCAGTTGAATTTCTTACCCGTGTTTTGTTAGAGCCCAAAATGAAGACCGGCCGGGACTGCGCCTTCTGTATGAATTTACGTTCTATCGTAATGTATGGGTATGAGACCAATGTGGCATCATATGGCCTATTCAAAAAGTGATTAAAATTAACGGATTTTTTACTCGTCTAGATTTTATTTACATTTGTAGGGAGAAATAATAGCTTTTGGATACAGTTCTTGATCAAAATAAACTTATTAGTTACAGTCAAATTCATATACCTAAATATTTTTACATCAATTCATTAAGAAAAAAAGTAAAAAAATAAACTCACTTCAAGTACATTAACATTTTTACATCAATTTATTGAATTTTGTATTATTTTATGGCAGTCAAAGAAACATTGAAGACAATAGTATTTTTCACATGCTACGCATTTTAATGTGGTTTGCGCTGTTTTCCTGGTAGCCTGTTCTCTACCCGACTCTTCAGCTATTCTTTTGTAGCATATTATACACCGACGGCGCTTTGATCGACCGAGATCTTCCAATCTATGAGCTTTTGATTCTGGTACGTCCAATTCATGATCCTTTTCGAATAAACTTTCAACAATTTTTTCCTTGAATTCCGTTATTTCATTGGTTACTTCTCTATAAGCTACAAAAGCATTCACTAAAGCCGTTCCTGTTATTAATTCTATGGCAAGTTTCCTATACCATTTCAAAGAACGGCGAAGACAGGTATTGTAAGATTTCATTTGGTCAGATATATCTATGTAGGATTTGTATTTGTTATTTGTTCAACTACATTTTTTGGTTTCAATACTTTTCGTTCTTTGTTTTACTTTTATCATTTCTTTCCCATACTTCGTACTTAGGACAAGAACGTCTCTTTTGTCTTTCCACTTTTGAACCACAATACCTTCCTTACATTCCATGGATATACATTCTCCTATCTTCAGTTTTCTTTGAATTACTTCTCTTGGATTAAATTTTCGGTTTGATCGCAGAGTACCAATCAAATGCGTTTTACGTTGCAGTAAAGTATTTGCCAAGCTAACAGACGTATAATAGTTATCTGTTCAAAGTGTACGACCCTGATCAAGTAGTTTTTCCATAAGGTCCATGACAACTTTAGATGGTACACTCATGTTTTCATCCTTCGATTTTCCACAGTATACCTTGAAATCATAGGGATACCCGTATTCCAAGCACAGCTTGAATAGTTTAATTCCAAACGTGTGTCTTTTATTTGCAATATACTGGCGAAACTTTAGCCTTCCGCGAAAGGGTACAAGTGTTTCATCGATACAGACATATTCAGATGGAATAATATGTTGCTGAAATGATTCCCGAAGTTTTTTTATTAATGGTGAAAGCTTATGTAACCTATTTTCTGTCAGATCCTCATTATTGTTGAAGTGCAGCATTTTCAGCAATTTCCAGTACCTAAACACAAACAATTTTAGATATTGAATATATCTACCTGCTTCCAATGGCGACAACTTACAATTAGGTCCAATATATCGTTATTTACAAACAATTTGAAGAAGTCCACTGGCTCTTTATTGTACATATCGTATAGCTTACTTTGAAAGCCAGAAGACTCTTCGGTGAAAGAAAAAAATACCAGTCTAACGGTTAGACGCGATAGAAGTGAAACCTTCCGTAAAACAAACTGAGAGAGAATAAGACGAAAGCAGCATTAGGAGCGTGATAATTATAGGTTCATTATAATATTGCTATAAAGTTCATATTATATTTTCTTCATTTTATTATTATTCATCCTCAATGTTTTCAATTTCAACAAATGATACGAGTGGCTTATGATAGATAAAATATGATACAAATGCTTTGGTTTCGATGTTGTCAACATGTCTTTGAAATACCGAGTCAATTGTTGTTTTTGATCGTGTTGTCGATTCAGTGCGATTGTTACACATTTTTAAATTGAATGTTGTATTGAGAACGTCAATTAAAGGAACCGCTGTGTCCAATGCAAAATTTACGTTAAAATCCCCACTTAAAATCATTGGAACTTTATTGTAATCTTTTCTAAGTATCCGCGATACTTCTGGTGTATACTTAATTACATTTTCGTGAATGAATTCCGTGATGCTATTTATTGATTTTTTTTCTGTCGATACTCACGACACTTTTCTGTATTATTTTTCGGCATAATTGCGGTAAATATTTAAAAATGAAAATATTTACGAATATAAAAATACACACGCGGTTGCTATTATGAGCGTGTGACCGAAACTCTAACACAATTACATTTTTTTGAATGTTACAAACACATATGCACGCAGGTTTTGCTGGGGCGTGACCGAAACTCTAACACAATTACACATATGCACTCGTATTTGTTTGAACATCGACTTTTTTTTTGGTTCTCCGTCACCTTTGGAAAATGTGTAAACAGTAAGCAAACTTTATTCATATATTTTTCCTCATTTTTGCATCAGTAAAATTAAACAAACGCCGTAGCCGAATGGGTTGGTGCGTGACTACTATTCAGAATTCACAGAGAGAACGTCAGTTCGAATCTCGGTGAAAACACCAAAATTAAGGAAAACTATTTTTCTAATAGCGCTCACCCCTCAGCAGGCAATGGCAAAACACCGAGTGTATTTCTGCCATGAAAAAAAGCCCCTCATAAACATATCATAAAATAAAATAAAATAACTGTATAAAAAAATTTTTTTTCTTGTGATTCGAACCAAGAATTTTGGATCGGAAGCTCACATTGTTAGCCGCTCGGCTATCGCGTCATGCTGTCGGCGCTGGCCTAAAAGTTATTTAGTTCGTCGCTACGTTTATATGTAATATTCGTAGCCAAGAGTGTCGCTTTTTTCGTTTCACTTTTTCTCAAATCACTCCCAACGATTCTAAAGAAGTTTTCACTTCAAAAGTTTTAAATTTATTTCCATCTGCAGGATACCAGTCAAAGGTACTCCTTTCGTTTGTGTGAGAGCTGTTTGCTATATTTTCAGATAAATTTACTTCTTCGGAATCGTAAAATTGCACATTTTCAATAACACTCGAAAACGTTTGATCAATAGCGTCCATTTCGCGTCTTGATGGTTCACCCTAGGATTTACTTCTGCTCTTTTTTTACGAGGAGATGGTTCGCTATATTCACTACAGTCGGAATCACTTGAGCTTGGTTGATATTCATCCGATGTATCATTATTAGCAAACGGATCACTCCTCCTATTTTCCTCATCGGACATAAGTTCTTGCCATAGCGCAAGTGTATGTTTTTTTCATAAGACGACATTTTTTTACTTTTTCACCGACGCACACAGAATCACTAACTATTGTAATTATTCAGTCAAACAATTTGAAATCAAAATAAACGCTAAAGCTTGCAAGCTAAAACCTGATCAAAACGGTTTAAAGTGCAAAAAAGAATGTGTGGTAACACGTTGGTCTCATGTGGCACAGAAGCTCTAACGGTCAATCTCCTGGCCCTGTGAGACCAACGTGTCACCATAAACAAAAAGTACCGCTATTTATCGAATATTACATATATTTTAAGAAAAATGGGATATTCAGAATTGTTGAACAATATTCTATTGTATTATGTAAAAAAAATCGTGGCCAGACGAACCCCATTTTTTTTGTTGTATGGTGGCACTCAACGTGTTAGCCACCTCAAAGATATCGTCATTAGTCCAGTCCATCAGATCAATTTACAAACATTATTTGTTTATTAAATTTATTTTTAACCACCTCTGTACGTGTGTCGGCTATAGTCGACGGCCACAATTGAACACGCACACCCGAGTGTCGACTATAGTCGACTGCGAAGAACTTTTACCTTATCTCTGCAATTGCAGTGTTTACGTAATTCTGTGTGTAGTAGTTGCGCTCAGATCATTATCTATGTTTCCATCATGTATGTTTCCCATCTTATTATCTATGCCCAACATGATGTTAGCAATTGTGAATGAAATGATGTGAAAGAAATAAAAGTAATAAATATTTTAAGCGAAAACGTACTAGTGTAAGCACCGTGTTAATATTGTTAGAATACTTAAAAAGTCGGATGTATCGGTGCTAATTTCTTTGTTCCTTATTGCGCTATTACTAAATTTCTTTTTAATTTTGTTCTCGAACGAAACATATTACAACGGATCATTTTAACTAGTAATGGAACCGAACTTCAGAGAACAGCCCAAGGGTTTCGCTACGAAAGCCATTCACGCAGGTCAAGACCCCTCCCAATGGAGTAGTAAATGTATTGTGACTCCTATCAGTTTAAGTACGACATTTAAGCAACGTGGTCCTGGAGAACACGAGGTATGCATCATTGAGATTTATGTATCTTTATATATACATACACATGTTGGTATCCTGATATAAGTTTTGAATGTTTTGGGGGTATCCTACATTCTAAATGAAAACCTCACCGTTAGTGGTGGGTTATAGTCTTTAACTCTATGATTTCAATATTTGTAAAATTGAGCAAGAATTCTTCGATTTTGGTTATTTCAACAAGCAGAGTTGCTGCAAGACTTAAAATAAACAATATAAAACACTTAAGAAGATTAGAAATGAATATAATTACGAAATTTAGTTGGTTATTTCTATGGTATATTATATTTGCCTGTGTATATAAAATATATACCTATATTCATATATACATACATACATATATATAATACTATGTATATTGGGTAAGGGAATAAGTTTCCGTCCTTTCTTAGCCAAAGCCATTATTCAATGAATCATGAGCCAAAGCTACGAATTATTCAAACAATTAAATAATAAATGATATGTGAAGTATGTGGCATTGGAAGATACATCTTTATTCCATCTTTCAGGCAACATACAGTTTCCTCTGACGAAAAATTTTAGTTCTTTTCACTTGATCCTTTCATTGAGCCAGTTTGTTGTGTTCTCGTAAGAAGTGAACCGCTCTCCTGCATTGATCGCAAGAGATTGTAATCCGAAGGTGTAATATATTTGGAATACGGCGGGTAGGGCAACATTTCCCAATTTAGTCCCTCTAAATTTCTCTGGACCGATTTAGCAACGTGTAGGTTGGCATTGTCATGCAGCAAAATCAGTTTGTCATGTCTACCATCCCATTTCGGCCGCTTTTCTTTGAGAGGTCGATTCAAACGCATTAGCTACAATCGGTAAGGATCGCCAGTTATGGCTTCAGATGGTTTAAGGAGTTCATAAAGGATGACACTTTTCTGATCCCAACAGATGCACAACACAATCTTTGAAGCATGCTTTTTTTTTTTTTTGCAATCGATGGACCTGGTTCACCTGGCAGGCTCCAACATTTTCTGCGCTTAGATGTAGAAAACTTTTATTTTCTGTCGTTAAAAAGAACATCTCACACGTCACCAAACGTCTCTCGATATCCTTCTCTTTCAATTGATGTGGCACCCACTTCCCTGCTTTTTTTACCATTCCCACCTCGTGCAAACATTTACCCACGGTTGCTCTGTAAATTGTTGATTATAAGCTGAAATGACGAAGTATCAAGTGACGTAGTGCTAAATAGAAAGCAAACCTCTAGGAACATGCTATCGGACATAAAAAGAAAAAAATTCGCTTATTTCGGACATATAGCAAGAGGCAGCAAATACGATATTTTAAACTGTTGATGCAAGGAAACATTTAAGGACAAAGAGGAATTGGTAGGAAGAAAATGACGTGGCTAGACAACATGAAGGATTTGACAGGTCTCAAAACAATCGGCAGCGAGAAACATCAAAAATATAATGACATCATTAATAATATGACCTGACAACCGTACGTCTAAGATCAGAATGACGTTCATATGTAATCGCGAACATCCAGCATAGATACGTCGATTAAGAAGAAGATCTGTAAACATCCTACTCTTTAACATGCGTCTTCGTCCAATAATTGTTGTAGTTGAGTATCTTTTAATTTTTTCGGTATCCCTTCGCGATCTTTTCACTTTATCACTCACATCAACATTGCCGCTTTGAAGCGTCGAAACCACTCTTTACAAGTTGTATTTGATGGAGCATTATTATCGATAATACTTATTACTCTATACTATTTATTTAGTTTCTATAATTTCCCACATAAACAGATTATAAATAGTTTACGATTATCAAGTTTTTACAGCGTAATTTATAGTTTAACATAGTTAATGTAATGCATATTCCCGCTGCTTGGGAATGAAGGGTCTAGTTCCTTTCTAATCAGCAACGTTTTACAGTGATTAAATAGCAGTCTCTTGAAAGTGCCCATGTTAACAGAATTTTTTATTTGAATTGGTAGCTCGTTAAAACATTTTAATCCTATATATAATATATTTTTCTTATCAACTTCTGTTCTAAACAGTGGTAGTCTAAAACTATTACTTTCCCTGAGTAAATATGAATGGGTTGCGTTTATGTATCTAAGATTATCGCTCAGATAATACGGTAACTTGCCCTGCTTTATATTAAAAAAAAAAACGAACTTCATAGCGTGATAAAATATTTGCTGTTTCACGCTCAGCCAATTCAAGTCCCTGATCATTTTTTATATGGATGTTTCATAACGCCTACTCAAAATTAATCGCACAGCTCTGTTTTGGAGTTTCTCAACTTGTGTGTCGCTAGCCATGAAACAAAACCGTTGGACAGTACATAAAATGCGACTCAACTATTAATCTATAAAGTAACTTTTATACCTTTTTCCTATGTACTTGCATGGTCTTTTCACGAGCTTTATTTTTTCGCAATCTCATTAACTGTATATTCAACGTGCTCTTCAAATTTTAACATATCTATATAAATTCCAAGATATTTAATTACTTTTACTTCTTCAATTCTCTCATTTTTTAATTATAAGTTGTGGTCCCCGCGCTTATTGCTCTAGAAAGAATCATAAACTTTGTTTTTGTCACATTTAGTTTAAGTTTATTTACGCACAACCAATTGTGTAAGAAGTCAAGATCTTCTTGCATTTTTGTTAGTGCTCTAGGCAGATTTCTATCGCTAACTGTTAAGGGGGGGTAAGGGATAAACGCTAAAAAAACACTTTTTTCATGAATTTATTGTAGCGAAACGGTTCAAGTCAGTTTATTAAAAGTTGTTGCATATTATAAAGTAACATTTCAAGAATATTTGATACAATTTTCATGTAAAAATATTGCAAAATGAGCGAATGAGAGCACATTTACGTAGACGTCTTTTCAAAAATACATTTTGCAGCAGTCAGCATATCTCAGCGTAGAATCATCTGAAATCAAAAAAATCGAATAATTTAGTTAAAGTATGAGTTAAACTTCCCCCCAACGTTTATTTTGACGATTTATTTTCATTTTCAGCCATTTGGTAGTCGTTTGAAGTAAAAAGTGATTTTTGACGAAAAAATGCCGCCATTTTGTAGGTGTAAAACCACCTTAATATAAAAAAAAAATGGCGAAAAAAAACGTTGGGAGGAGGTTTTTTATATGTAAAATATGTGTGCAAAATTTCAAAAGGATCGGTTGAGTAGTTTTCAAATGCCAATAACTACGCACTTTAAAAAAAAAGGTTCGAGAAAACCGCGTTTAAAGTTTGTA
Source organism: Anastrepha obliqua (assembly GCF_027943255.1). Lineage (NCBI taxonomy): Eukaryota > Metazoa > Arthropoda > Insecta > Diptera > Tephritidae > Anastrepha > Anastrepha obliqua. The sequence goes on along the minus strand of NC_072893.1, from coordinate 99,442,624 downwards.
ACGGACTACGCGCGCAACTGCTGCGTCTCGGCAGATGTTTGAGGCGGCTCGGCTTTATGCTCTATAATTTAAAAAGTTTTGCTCGGATTGACTTAAAATTTTAACACGGTATTTTGGAAATGTTTTACTACAATAACATGCAAAAAAAAAAAAATCGATTTTTATCCCTTACCCCCCCCTTAAAGGGTTACATGGGTTTCGTCGGGTAAAAACACGCCTTTTTCAATATTTTTTTCTATGTTAAATTATTTATTTCATTCAAACTTTCTTCTGTCTTATAGATACATACATATTTAAAGAATAATTTCTGAAATTTTCAAAAAAAAAAAACTTAAAACTCCTCCATTGTGACGTCATTTCCTCACTACCCTCATAAAAGCTGCGGAGATGGCGGACGCTACCCTCATCCATTCCTCCCTAGAGATAGCGCCGTCTTCCTTACCGCTGTCCATTACTCCAAGAATGATCGAGCCCGCCTGTTTAGCGACTTCGCTAAATGATTTTGGTGTGCTACCACCAATCCTGGGCCTCTTTTCTTGCGGGATATCCTCTTCCTGGGAGCGTTGCCTTTTAACTCCCGAGTCCGATTGTGGCGCATTCGCTTCCACTGCCCTCTTCTGCTCCCCTGATGACCTTACTGGCCCACTCGAGCGTCTGGGAATGCTTCTCAGATAACTGAGAGACATTCTGCCCACCGTAGCGCTCCAGGATCTTGGTAGCCATACGAAGATCAGAGAAGGACCGTTTACTCTGCCCTTGCTGCCGTTTAGGTCTAGTGGAGGGTCCCCGGAAAACTAGGGGAAAGCCCCTTGCTGATGCTGGCTTTCCCATCCATCGCCCCTACTTTAGGAATTGCAGACGGTTCCGTGTGTACTCCGCTACCTATCAAAGGTGGATTCCCACCCTTTACCCCCCGATTAATACTGAAAGTCGGTTCCGACTTTCCCTCGGAGTCCTATCTTACGCATCGATTCCGACGCCTTACCCCCACCAGAGACTGCCCCCGGGGCAACAATTTTCGAGCAGACGATTTCGCTCCTCCTGTCTTGAGGGAGGTGGTTTTGGAACTCGAAGCCGAGTTACCGCCACCTTCTGAGGCTTTGTTAAGGTTTATTGTTTTGTTAGTTGTGTTGTTGTTGTTTTGTTCAAGTTCATTATTGTATTGAGTGGGTCCCCACTCGAAGCCGCTGTCCAAACCCGTAGTGTGTAGTCGTCCTTGAAGGGTCCCATAGTTGTCTGTGCCGTAGCAGGGAGGCCATGCGAGGGTTGACGCATGTCCTTATGGGGCATGCGTTCAGAGCCAGACCGGACACAAAGACGGGAGTCGTCTCAACCGCACCTACACCGCCAACCCAATGGCTACGGGTTTGAAACGTACTCCGAGGCCTGCCAAGGCTTTAGCGGGACGGGGGCAGTCACGTCATTAGGCCACCAGCCATTTCTGCTGAGTTTCACCTCAGCATACTCAGGTGGCAGAATGCCGCGACTACCAACACAGGGGTCAAAAAAGTCAAAAAATTGTTGAAGGAGAAATAAGTCCAAATCCGAAAGCGGGGGGGTCGTCATCGTTCAGGAAGGCCATTTAGCGCTACCCAGGGTGCACCACGCGGAGGCGATCTGTCCTACACCCCACTTCGCGAAATGCCATTAGGCAATCGCCGTCCCAGCGACCTTTTCAATGAGATGAAGCGTGCAGCCGGCTCCGCTTTGAGTGAGATTATTCTGCACGATTTGTGGGTTAACCGCTTGCCTGCATATGCGCAAGCAGCCATTATAGCAACTAATGTACCGATATCCGAAAAATTAAAGATTACCGATTCCATTGTTGAGTCAATTCGAGAGAAAACTACGAGAAGGACGGGTTAACGAAGCGTGTGGCATACAAAACAACTCAGATTCAGATCTCAGGACCGAAATAGCTACACTTACACAGCGCCTCGATAAAGCGTTAGATAACGGCAAAACCCATTACCGTTCGCGTTCTAAACACCAGCACGCCATCGAAAGTCAGACAACGGTTCTGATGACATGTGTTGGTATCACAGAAAATTCCACCAAACGTTCCACAATAGGGTTGCTCCGCCATTGACTTTTCAGATATTTGCAAACGGTCTGAAACGCCCTCGAACTTTCGTCTACGTATATTTGATACGTCCACAAAAATAAATTTTTTAATCGACTCAGGTGCAGACGTGTCTACTATACCAAAAAGTTTGAAATTGGTTAGAACAACACCATCGGATATGAAACTGTTTGCCGCGAACGGTACACCAATTGGAATTTTCGGTGAAATAATCCTAAACCTTAACCTAAACCTGCGAAGGGAATTTGTGTGGAGTTTTGTGATTTCTGACGTAACTCAAGCGATTATCGGTGCCGACTTTTTATCTTACTACGACCTGCTACCTGATCTTAATGGACGATGTTTGCTAGACCGAAAAACTGCTTACAAAACGCTATGTTCAGTTGCTCAACTCAAATCAACTCGACAAGTGTGTCAACAGTTAATGCAAGCTTAAATTTTCCAAGCTTACTTAAAGAGTTTTCCGATATCACTCGACCGCCGCCTGTAGAAGCCATTGCATCATCGCTACGAGTCAACCAGTTTTTTCCCGACCGAGACGTCTTTCTCCAGAAAAACTGGCCGCCGCGCGGGCTGAATTTAAGCTTTTGATGAAACTGGGAATATGTAATTGGTAAGCCCAATAATTGGACAAGCCCACTGCACATGGTCCGCAAGACTGACGGGTCCTGTGGGCCATGTGGCGACTATCGCGCCTTAAATTCAATTACAGTATCCGATAGGTACCTATGGCCCTTTCTGCACGACTATACACACATACTTGCTGGTAAAGTAATATTTTCGAAAATCGATTTGCTGAGAGCCCTCCACCAGTTCCGCATTCACCCAAAATACGTTTATAAGACTGCCATTATAACACCATTTGGCTTATACGAATTTACACACATGACATTTGGATTGCGCAACGCCGAGCAAACGTTTCAAAGAGTTTTAAACGAGGTTTGGCATGGTATTGATAACATTTTCATCTATTTGGATGAATCTGCGTAGCTTCATGTTCTCAAGAGGATCTTCGTAAAGATCTGCATTTGGTTTTTCAACGCTTGTGTGAGCACAAACTTACCATAAACGTCGCAAAGTCAGTTCTTGGCGTAACAGAATTTGAGTTTCTTGGTCATCTTAACAAAAGAGATGGTATAACACCAATCCCATGCCGTGTGGAGGCAATTACAAAAATTAAGCTGCCTACATTGGCTAAAGACCTGAAACGTTTCTTCACTATGGTTAACTTTTACAGACCGTTCTTGTCAGAACCGCTGCTTCATCAAGCGCCGTTGTTAAAGATGGCCCCTGGGAACATACGCTAGCTTGGTCTGATGAAAGCATTCGCCATTTCGAAGCATGTAAGGAAAGCCTCGCAAAGTCCACCTTACTTGCTCATCCGATGCCTAACGCGATACTTTCTTTATGGGTTGATGCTTCGGACAATGCCAGTGGCGATGTACTACACCAGGTTGTCAACAACACGCTTCAACCATTAGGTTTCTTCCAATGATCATTTTCAAAGGCTGAACAACGATACAGCACTTACGACAGAAAACTTACTGCGATGTTCCGTGCAATACGCCAGTTTCGTTTTATGTTAAAAGGACGAGATTGTCACGTTGAACAACGATACAGCACTTACGATAGAGATCTTACTGTGATGCTCCGTGCAATACGCCACTTTCGTTTTATGCTAGAAGGACGAGGTTGTCACGTTTACACCGACCGTAAGCCACTAATTTATGCTTTTCGGCAGCGCCTCGAAAGAGCCTCCGATCGTCAAGCTCGTCAATTAGACTTTATCGCTCAAATTACAACGGACATTCGGCATGTTCCTGGTCAACAAAACATTACGGCAGACCTCCTATCTCGCATAGAGTCCATAACAGCGGAGCCGATTAATTACGATGACCTAGCCGATCACCAAGTCAACGATGACGAACCCCAATCCTATTTAAATGGTAACGTAAATCATTAACTTAAACTTACATGCTATGTTCTACCTTTAGGCTCGAAGAGAGTTTATTGTGACAGCTCAACTGGCCGCATACGACCTTTTGTAACAAAACAGTTTAGACAGGCAGTACTGCGAGCAACACACAACATTTCGCATCCAGGCATGCGAACTACGTCAAAGTTGATGACCGAACGTTTCGTTTGGCCTAGTATACAACGGGATAGTCGCCAGTTTGCAAAGCACTGTATCCCGTGCCAACGTAACAAAATTGGGCGACATAGCGTGTCACCGTTCAAACGTCGTGAATGCCCGAGCCTACGTTTTTCACATTTACATATAGACATCGTAGGACCGTTTCCGTTATCGGACGGTAAACGCTACTGCCTCACCGTAATTGATCGCTTCACTCGATGGTCAGACGCGATAGCAATACCGGACAGCACGGCCCCGATTATAGCAAAAGCCTTTATAGAGAGCTGGATAGCGCGCTTTGGCATTCCAATTGACATAACTTCAGATCTTGGGTGCCAGTTCGAAAGTTCCTTATTTCAACATCTTTTACAACGTCTTGGCATAAAGCATCTACGCACAACTGCTTATCATTTGCAAACCAACGTCATGGTCGAGCGATGGCATCGGACTCTAAAATCGGCAATCTTATGTCATAACGTCGAACGATGCACAAGTTTTTTACCACTTATTTTATTAGGACTTCGGTGTTCATTCAAGATTGACATGGCGCATCCCCGGCTGAATTAGTTTTTGGAACAACCTTACGTTTACCATCGGAGTTCTTTATACAAGGCAGCCGACCGATCAGCGAAACGGAAGTGGTAACACATCTTCGAGAAGTCATGAGAAATATTTGCTCAGTTGATACTATTTGGCACTCAAAAGAAAAATCCTTTGTGCACACTAATCTTACGACGCGCGATCAAGTTTTCGTTAGAGATCTTTCTGTTCGTCCATCAACACCACGCGCCCCTCACCCCCCGAGTTAGGATCACACTCCCGAGGAGTTTTAAAAGTAACTCACTGCAACGGACTCACGAGTAAGATTGACGAGATAGTAGACTTTATGAGCCGACATGGTATCAAGATAGCTGCGGTCCAAGAGACAAAACTGCACGCTAGCTCCCCCCTGATTACCAGGGACGGCTACAATGTGCACAAAAAGGATCGCAAGCGAGACCACAGTGGAGGCTTAGCGTTCAGAGTCCACCACACAGTGCAGTATCGTCTTATCGATGAAGGCATCGACCGCAGGGACACCACCTTAGAATGTCAAGAGATAGCTGTCCGGTCAGGCGATTCCGAGCTCGAAATATATAATATTTACATACCCCCTGTCACCTGCTGCCCGGCAGGATATCACCCTAATATTGGTGCGCTCATCAGGGGTGAAAACCGATTGGTAGTAGGTGACTTTAATGCGCATCACGATCTTTAGCATACAAGCCTGCTAAATGATCGTAGGGGACAGCTATTGGCAGAGCAGATGGACAACTCGACATTCAGGACTGTAAACGACGACGCCCCCACCCCCACAGTTTCCACGACAGTCGGTTCTACGTTACCGAAACGACCCGGATTTATATCCTGCCAAGGACTGTTACTCCAGCAGCATTCCCCGTATGTAAGTATGGGGAATGTTTATGCTGCTACAACAACAACAACGACGCCACCACCAGGGTGGTGGTTCCACGACAGTCGGTTGTACGTTACCGAAACGACCCGAATTTATATCCGGCCAAGGATTGTCACTCCAGCAGCATTCACCTTATGCAAGCATGGGGATTGCTTATGCTGCTACAACAACGACGCCCCCACCAGGGTGGTGGGAAATTGCTGCAACTCGCCTGATATCACAATTGCCAGCGCAGGTCTGATAAATAGCTTAACCTGGCGTTCCGCGGATCACCGGTCATACGTCAACTTCAGCAAAGCTGATTGGATCAGATTCGCGGAATTTACTGAAGACATCTTCGCCGCTCTCCCCATTCCCAACGTAGTGCCACCAGACGGTTGCACAAACTGACATACAACAGTGCGCCACTTGCTTTCTCCAGCGACGAGGTTCAGGGTGCCATCAAACACATGAAACCATCAAAAGTCATTGGCCCTGACGGACTTAACATGCTGATAATGAAAAGGCTGGGTCCTTTGGGAGTAGAATATCTCACCAGGGTCTTCAACCTGTCTATGGCCATTCTTCTCATTCCTGATAAGTGGGAATTAGGGAGAGTGATCCCACTGCTGAAGCCTGGGAAACCCGCCAACGAAGGCGAGTCTTATCGTGCGATAACTCTCCTTTTCCCAGTAGTGAAGACTCTTGAGGCCCTTCTACTTCCACTCTTTACGAAACACTTGACCCCAGCCTCGCACCAGCATGGTTTCCGAAGAGTGCGCAGCACCACCACGGCACTCACCGTCATAAACACTCAGGTAAACCACGGCCTCAACCAAAACCACCCCTGCGAGAGGACTGTCCTAGTAGTGTTGGATGTAAAAACGGCTTTCGATACAGTCAGCCACGCCACGCTACTAGATGACATTTTACAGTCGACACTCCCGCTAGGGCTGAAGTGGTGGACCGCGAACTACCAGTGGTCGTCATTCGTCGGTGATATTCCGAGACCAAACATCTAAACAGAGGAAAATAAAACAAGGTGTACCGCAGGGTGGTGTTCTTTCACCCTTACTTTTCAACTTCTATATCTCGAAACTCCCCCAACCACCAGAGGGAGTCTCCCTGGTCTCATACGCCGACGACGGCACGATAATGGCGTCGGGCAATGACATTGATGGCCTATGCTCCAAGGCAAACGACTACCTCGCCAGCCTTTCTCGCGTCTTCACTGCAAAGAATTTACAACTCTCCCCCACTAAATCCACGGCGACCCTTTTCACCACCTGGACAAAGAAGGTCAAGCTACAACTCAAAGTGAAAGTCGGTGATACACCAATTCCGACGGTTAACAACCCCAAAATTTTGGGAGTTACCTTTGACAGCTTGATCTCCTTCTCAGCGCATACAACCGCTATTGCAGTTAAAGTACAGAATCGCAACAAGGTTGTCAAGTCGCTCGCTGGCAGCACTTGGGGCAAAGACAAAGAAATGTTGCTGTCGACTTTTAAAGCAATAGGCCGACCGGTTCTAAACTATGCTGCGCCTGTCTGGTCGCCTGGAACCCGTGATTCGCAGTGGACGAAGCTTCAGACCTGCCAAAACACTGCTTTAAGGACCATGACAGGATGCCTTCTGATGTCACCTATTCAACATCTGCATAACGAGGCCCAAATGCTGCCTAGTAAGGAGCACAACAAACTACTCAGTAAGCAGTTTCTGCTAGGGTGTTACCGCAGGCCTCACCCATGCAGACACCTGCTCGAGCCTGAGCCACCTCCCAGACACATCAGAAGTCATTTCCTCAACTACGCGGACGAGATCTCAGACAAAACCAACAGACAGCTACTGGATCGGACAGTGTACAGACAGGTCATAAACGACATTCATCGGAAGACTCTCGCCACCTTCTTAAGCTCCCGACCCCCGAATGCCGTTATCGGATTCCAACCACCACCAATCGCAGACGAAGAGCTCCATCTTCCCCGAGAGTCCCGCGTAACCTTGGCACAATTACGTTCTGGATATTGTATCAGGTTAAACTCCTACTTATCCAGAATCGACACATATGTCCAGCATGTGAAGGCACCCCGCACGATACTAACCACCTTTTCACAGGCCCCATTAACACGTTCACGCCGGCGCGTACCACCGGTGGCTCGCACAAGTCTGCTTCATGGAGCGGCGCGTACCACCGGTGGCTCGCACAAGATTGCTTCATGAGGCGGCGTGTACCAGCGGTGGCCCGCACAAGATTGCTTCATGGGACGGCGTGTACCACCAATGGTACTTTATTAGACGGTACCTATGAGATGAGAAGCCATAAACGACTACCCTTATGAAAAAATTTCGTTTTATATAACCTGCAATCGCTTCCGATAGAGCGAAAAGATGTAAACGTTGCCGTCTGTGGGCGAAGACCATGAATAACAGCGCCGGCGGGAACGTGTTAAACCCACTCATTTAACACCCCTCTCCCTCACCCCTCTCAACCCGTCGAAATAGCTAGTTTCCTGGGCCTACTGTTAGATGAGCTAGTCGAAGACGACCGGGGATTACGATACACTGACAGGGCAAAGGTACTGCTACAACAACAACAAGAAGTAGTCATGCTCTTACCCATTTTTAATAATTTATTCTGCGAATATTCTACAAGCGCTTCATAAAAGTTATAAATATAAGTACACAGAAGCAGTGTATCGTTTTAAAATAAGATGACTTAGTTAAATGAGCACAGATGTATTGATGTTTCGCAAAACAGGCTCACCTGCGATTTCTCCGCTCGAATCAGAGATGTTAAATAATGATTAGATAATGCTAATGATTGCTAATTAACCTTCTTTTGTGAAATTCTCTAATTCATTAAACAATTAGAATTAGTTCAACTAATTCCCATTAGATAATTGAAATTTTTACTCCAATGGTAAAACTAATTGCAATTAGTTGTCATTAGCAAAAAAAAAATTGGTTAACCTTTACAATTAGAAATCTAATTGACTTCTGCTAATGCAATTAGATATTCAATTTATCGAATTAGAATCAATCATTTTGATATTTTGAAAAACAAACAAAAACTGAAATATTCATAATATGAATTTCACACATATATATATTTGCAATCTAATTCGAGCTAATTAAATATCTAATTGCATTAGCAGAAGTCAATTAGATTTCTAATTGTAAAGGTAAACCAATTTTTTTTGCTAATGGCAACTAATTGCAATTAGTTTTACCATTGGAATAAAAATTTCAATTATCTAATGGGAATTAGTTGAACTAATTCTAATGGTTTAATGAATTAGAGAATATAAACCAATTGCATCAATTGCTAATTCTAATTGGAATTTAACATGTTTGGCTCGAATACACAAAAAGAAATCGACACGAAGCAAGTGCTATTTGTCTTTGCATAAGCGTACATACTTACATATACTCGTGCATGTGTGTATGTAGGCACAAATGGTTGACAACTTAACGTTCATTATATCCAGAAGCGGTAAGCGTTTTTAATATAGACTTTTGGAAAATTTAGGATGTGGCCATTCAATAAAATTTTTCTTGCCTAAACTATACACATCAAGAATTATGCGCCAATATTGCAAACTAACAATTTTTTAAGAGCTTAAAATAGTCGAACTCTCATTAAGCCGAATTTATTTGTTATTGATACTAATAATATGCATACATATATAACCTTTTGTTTTCAGGGGTATGAATACTCTCGAAGTGGAAATCCAACACGTAACGTGTTAGAAAAATGTTTAGCATCTTTAGATGGGGCTAGGTATGGTCTAACCTTTTCATCTGGACTTGGGGCAGAAATGGCCGTATTCTCTATGTTGTCAAACGGCGACCACGTAGTTGTGGCGGATGATGTCTATGGAGGAACAGGACGTTTGCTGAGGTAAGCATACGTATATCAAAAATAGTTTAAACTAATTTTGATGCATTTAAATTTACTTAATATTATCTTTATAAAGGGTTTTTCAATAAGTGCGGGTAGATGTTGAAATGGAATAAAATGGCGTTTGCTGTATGGCACGTAGCGCCGTCCTGCTGGAACCACATGTCGTCTAGATCCATATGGTTCAATATGGGCCATAAGAAATTGGAAGGGCCACTACGTCTACCGAAAAATGGGCGCAATGCGCGCAACGTTTGCGTTAATGAACACTCATTTTGATAATAAAGTTTTATCATTTGAACGTGCTGTTCATGTAACTTGCCATGATGATTTGTCATAAACAATTGAATAATAAACAAAAGATTTGACAGATGTCACCAAAACAAAATGGCTGCCACAGTGCGCCAAAATCGACCCGCGCCAATTGAAAAACCCTTTATTATCAAACTATCTTTATATTTACATATTTAAAATATATATATATTTAGTCTTGCTATAAATTCTGTCAAAAATTTTTCAACGCATACGGCGAGAACAAATTCGCAGAAAAAAGTTCCGTTATTTTTGCTTTTGTTCGTATGCATTTTTTACTCATAAATTATACTCAGTTTAATGGCAAAATTCGCTTGTTAACAATGGAGTGGGTGGGGAGCTATTAAAAATCACATTGCTGGAATTGCATTACATAAAAAGTGGTAAAAGTGCAAGTGAGATTTGCAAATTGCTGAAAAAAATTAATATTTCAAGAGTGCTTGTTTACAACACGATCAAACATCTGAAGTGACAGACAGAAATAGAAGTGGTCGTCCTCACGTGCATCAAGAAGAAAACAGAAAGCGAAGAAAGCCGAAGCATTAGCTAAGGTAAGTACTCAAGCTCCGTCAACTTCGACATCTGTAATGGAAACGGGTGGCAGAACAGAGGATTCCTCTGTAGCGTTGCGGTCTTCCGAAAACAAAACGGGGTCTGTGCCAACAACTGGGAAGAAGAGAAAGCAAAGAAGAGGGAAGTCAAGAGACGGAATTCGGAAATGCCTGCTTCCTCGACCCATTTCAAGGCAGACAGACCTTTACCTGGCAAGGCAAAGGCTAAGGGACCTCAAATGTCGAATGACACTCTTCCGTCTGGCGAATCATTCGCGAGAATGGCAGCAAAGGCAATGACGGTGGAGATACATACCGAAAAACAACACGGTCTACTATCCAAAGGGCAACAACACTATCTTGACAGCTATCTTTGGAAAGCTATCGGTGAGTCGAAAGACGCGCCGACTTTCGAGGGGAAAAGCGTGGTGGACGGCATCGTAAAGCTGCACTGTTCCCCAATGCTTTTTCACGAGAATGGCTGGAAAAAGAGATAGCAAAAAATGAAGCCTGCGAAAACAGCTAGTTCATTCTTGTTGAGAGTAGCAAAGAAAGGCTAGTACGAGCGAGTATCCGGATTCCGGGTCCTTCCTGTAGTTCAGCAGAACTCCTCACACCCATCCGTGTTCAGAACAAAGATCTTGACTCGACTCTCTGGAGAGTATACTCGTGCACCAGGCAGAAATCCGCTACCACTTCGGAGGCGGGTTCCCACCTGGTACTGGGTATCGATCTGGGTCCCTCAAGGTGCTGAAGTCGAAGTACGGGTGCCGTCCCCACCTACATCTGGGGCGAATCCATTTCCGTGTCCAGGATAAGGTGGAGGGCAAAGCGTAAATATACTCAGTCTCATGACTGAAGTAATATTTACGCAAATAAATCTGCAGCATAGCAAAGCGTCTACGGCTCTCCTGTGCCGTAGGCATACAAAACTGCAAACAAACCCACACATAATATTAATACAAGAACCATGGGTATGCCATAAGCGTATCTGTGGTCTAGGTGATATGTCGCGGGGACATATACTTCATTGTGGATGGACGTGAGACCGCGAGCATGAATTATCATGCCGAGGTTGATCGAACACACGACGTTAAAAGAGCTATGCTCCGGATATATCGTTGTTGCAAAGATAAAGTACTTGCAGAGTGGGAACAGTGTCGAAGCTATCATAGCTTCGGCCTACCTACCCTACGACTCTTTACAGCCACCTCCTTAGAGGAAGCTAACAGAATCTGTGGCTAATAGTGCGCTGTGATGCAAATTCACAGAACATTGTATGGGGAAGCAGCAAATCCAACCCTAGAGGTCTCAAGTTACTTATTTTATCCTGTCCTCCGATTTGGTCATTCAAAACACTGGTAAAAATCCAACTTCTGTGACCAAAAGGAGACAAGAGGTGATTGATTTAACACTTACCAATAGGTCAGTTGGAAATCAAATCAACCGATGGCGAGTTTTGGAAGAGGGCTCTCTCTCTGATCATCGTCTTATCGAATTCCGACTGGGAATTGATACAATATCAATACCTTCCGGTAGGAATCCTGGAAATGTGGACCAGGACAGGTATGGTGAGCTTGTAACAGAGCGATTACCAAACCTGAAAAAACTCAAATCAGTAGAAATGATTGAAGATGCTACTAAGAAATTAGAAGGTACTTAAATCAATTGCTTTAGGAAACTGTGCGCACTCAGGCAAAGTAATAAGGGGAAAGCCGTTCCTTGGTAGAACCCTGAACTGTCGAAGCTTCGTGTGCGGTCCACTTCCACAAACTTCTTAATAAGGCCTGAAAGACCTAAATAGAAGAGGACTGGGCTAATTATCGACTTACATAGAGACAATATAAGAAAAATGTGCCGAAAGCCAAAGTTGAATCCTATAGAAATTTCTGCAGTAACGTCGAAGAAATGAGGGAAACAATGAGACTTTGTAAGCTCCTTATCTAGACCGCTCAGCAAGGCTCGATTCCATTTAAAAACCTAATGGTTCATACACCATTTCCAAATCGGAAACGTTTAATGCTCTGCTCGAAACCCATTTTCGGGGTAGTAGAACTCTCTTTGAAGTAGAGAGTGGCATGAACAATAACGGTAGCAACGGTGGAACCTCTAGGTACAGCTGGTATATTGCTAGTCGGATAGTGACAAGGGAATCGATAAGGTTTTCCTTGTCTTCCTTTGAGAACTTTTTGTCCCCTAGACCTGACGGAATATATCCAGGAATACTTTAAAAAGGAGGAGACAGGCTGATTGAGGCCCTGAAAAGGATCTTCACAGCCTGTCTTGCATTTGGTTATATACGCGTAAGAGTAGTATTTATTCCGAAACCAGGAAATGATGAGTATTCCCTAGCAAAAAGTTGTATACCAATATGTTTGACATCGTTCGTGTTGAAAAGTCTAGAACGAGTGGTGGAGAAACATATTCGAGTGGGGATATTGCCGAGAAGTCCACTTAGTAGAAATCAACACGCTTACCAGAGTGGAAAATCATGTGAATCAGCCTTACACGATCTTGTTAGCAAGATTGAAGCCGGGCTGGACGTGTTCGTGGACATTGAGGGGGCTTTTGATAATGCCACTTTCGGCTCGATATGTTCTTCTGCCAAACGACACGGAGTTAATCAAACCATTGTAAAACGGATATATTCCATGCGCTCTGAGAGGCTGTTAACCGCTGGTGGGAGCGGTGACGAACAAAACGCAGTCAGGGCTAGGCAAGGATGTCCCCAAGGGGGTGTTTTTTCTCCGCTGCTGTGGTGCTTCGTCGTAGACTCTATACTAGCGGAGATGCAGGAACTCGGTTTTCATGTCCAAGCATATGCGGACGATGTCTGTGCGCTAACATCGGATAAATCCTTAAGGAGGCTTTGCACGAAAGTGCAGAGGATTCTTGACAAAATCGATGGCTGGTGCATGAGACAAGGTCTTTCCGTTAATCCGAACAAAACACCCATAGTCTTGTTTACGAGAAAACGGAAATTGTATGGACTCAGTCTTCCAACACTGAAAGGTGTGACACTTGGTCTTTCCGATGAAGTTAAATATCTAGGAGTAATCTTGGATAAGAAGCTGACTTGGGAGACATACGTTTCAATGAAGGTGAATCGCGCAATGAGGATTTTTCAGCAATGCCGCAGAGCCTTTGGTAAAACCTGGGGTCTGAAACCTGCTGTGGTCCTATGGATATACACAGCACTTCTCAGACCAATCATCACTTACGCTTCTGTGGTCTGGTGGCGGCGGAGCATGATTAAATCCACAATTATACAGGCTGCAAAGAAGTGTATGTTTATGCATCACGGGTGCCATGAGTACAACCTCTGGTGATGCCCTAAATGCTATGCTTGATTTGCTCCCCCTGGATCTTAAGATACAACAGGAAGCAATAAAAGCAATGTGTAGACTCCATAAATATGGTTTCTGGCACGAAGACGGAACTTGGAGACACAGAGAAATCTTTAAGTTGCTATCTGAGCAGTATCCACTGTTTTTAAGTTTTCAGTTTCAGTTACGCCAATAGATGTTATACCCAACGTATACGTAACTGAAACTGTTAATTTCAAAATGTCATAACTTTTTTTTAAAAAATCGTACAATAATTTAAAAAAATGGGGTTTAAAGCTAAAGAGTTGTACTATGCGACCTTTTCGTCGAAAATTGAAAAAAAAAAATTTTCTATCCCAAAAAAAATTATCAAAAATGGCTAAAATTGCCATTTTTTGACCTTTTAGGCTTCATTTACCAAAAATCCTGACGTGATGGAGCATTTTGAAGGTCAGATTCGTTTTCAGCGCATAAAAAACTACAAGAAACAAGTACAGCCATTCTAGAAACTCACCCTCGCAGGACTGTGTAATCGAAAGGATATGGAGTGTGAAACAGATTGGAGTTTTCAGTGACACTTACGTGTTACTCTCTCCCTCTCATTTCTCTCCGGCAGCCATATTATTTAATTTCCAACTTTTAACTTGTAGTGAAGTAATTTCTGAGTTGAATTTCTTACCCGTATTTTGTTTTTTAAATGCAGGAGTGACATTTTTAAACATGTTTTTGTAGTGATACTTTAATGTGATACTAAATGTTGATAGCTTTAAATTAAAAAACAAGAAATAAACTCAAAAATTTTTCCTTTGGGGTATTAAAAAAGCATTAAATTTACAGCGAAGAACAAAGGGTTGGCAACATTTCACAATTACGCTAATATTACGTCATGCACTCTCTGTTAGCTTCACTAACGTTTTGATGCCGCTTTTTAATGATGTACATACATCGTATACGTTCGGTATATTCTGTAATTTTTCTATTATTGCAGTTTTAAAAGCTGTTGCATTCTTTGGATGTCATTTAGCGACTATTTTCTTCAAAAGGGCTCACAAATTTTCAATCGTCATGTCGGTTATGTCGGCACGCTGGGCTGTTGTATTTTTAACTTTACCGCAATTGTAGAGAAGCCACATCTGCACATTAAGCTCCTTATGCTTTGGATTGTTATCTTGGTAAAATTTAAAAGTTGATTTATTCTCAGTGCTTGATATAGTAAATATTACAATCATTCTATTGGCAACTACCTATGTACAGAGGGTTATGAAAGTGAAGCAAAATGCATCCCACGCTTTTAACTCTAATTTGAATTACTCTATTTGTATCTTCATTTTTGTTATAATTCTGTTCTGAGGTAGTTGACTATGACTGATCTTTCGATTTGCTATTACTTCATTATACATAGGTCCCTTTGTCATTAAAATTTATTTTCTACTTTTTAGTTCGATTAGCAATAAAAGCGTGTTTTTTAGTTTTTTTAAACTATTTTTTATTTTCTACTTTTTAATTTGATTAGCAAAAAAGCGTGTTTTTTATTTTTTTTTTTTAACTATTTTTTGTTTTTTGTATATGTAGGTGTTTACGAGTAATATACTATTACACAACCGCACACTAAATACTAACCTCAATGGTGGTGTGGAAACTAAAAATTCCCAATTTTTGTTTAAAAAAAATACCCAATTCATGTTTCCACCGGTGTGGCAATATTGGCAAATGTTATAAAAAATGCACATTTTTCAGCGCTCTCACGAGAAAAAGAGTTTCCCATCTAGTCATCTATGTTGTGTGTTCCGAGTCGATCAGATTTTTAGAAGCCAGTGAAAATTAAGCTCAAAGATTCCGTTACATTCATTCATACATACAACCCGAGCTAATAAAAGTGCGTTAATTATTCCATTTGTATCTTAATTTTTGTTATAATTTTGTTCTGAGGTAGTTGACTATGACTGATCGTTCGATTTGCTATTACTTCATTATAGGTCCCTTGGTCATTAAAATTTATTTTTTACTTTTTAGTTCGATTAGCAATAAAAGCGTGTTTTTTAGTTTTTTTTAACTATTTTTTATTTTCTACTTTTTAGTTCGATTAGGAAAAAAGCGTGTTTTTTAGTTTTTTTTTAACTATTTTTTATTTTTATTATATGTAGGTGTTTACGAGTAATATATAATACTATTACACAACCGCACACTAAATACTAACCTCAATGGTGGTGTGGAAATTAAAAATTCCCAATTTTTGTTTAAAAAAATACCCAGTTCATGTTTCTACCGGTGTGGCAATATTGGCAAATGTTATAAAAAATGCACATTTTTCAGCGCTCTCACGAGAAAAAGAGTTTCCCATCTAGTCATCTATGTTGTGTGTTCCGAGTCGATCAGATTTTTAGAAGCCAGTGAAAATTAAGCTCAAAGATTCCGTTACATACATACAACCCGAGCTAATAAAAGTGTGTTAATTATTCTATTTGTATCTTAATTTTTGTTATAATTTTGTTCTGAGGTAGTTGATTATGACTGATCGTTCGATTTGCTATTACTTCATTATAGGCCTCTTTGTCATTAAAATGTATTTTCTACTTTTTAGTTCGATTACCAATAATAGCGTGTTTTTTAGTTTCTTGAAACAATTTTTTTTTATTATGAATGAAAATTATTGTTATCATTGCAGTCAGTGAATAAATGATTCGATATATTCGTGTTATATTTAATTCCTTTCTTATCGACTGTGAGTCTAAAGCTATGCAGTTATCGGCCGTGATAAAGAAGAAATCGGGACGAAGAACTTATTTCGTGGAGGGAGCTTGAGAAACTGATTTACAAGAATAAATAAAGATTTTTCATTTTACAACCAAATTCACCTTACTTTTTGCCCACAGTAAAAAAAAGAAAATATTAATCCTGGCAATCCTAATAAGGATAATGGACAACTTTTATCAAATTACTGCATTGTCATCGGTCCTTGATAGGTGTGCAAAATTTCAAGTCGATCAGATTTTTAGAAGCCCGTGAAAATTAAGCTCAAAGATTCCGTTACATACATACATACATACATACAACCCGACCTAATAAAAGTGTGTTAATGAAGTACAGTCGTACCACTGGAAATCAAAACAAGATTCTATTTTCACTGCAGTATGCTATTTTGGCCAAAGCACCGAGAGCTATGTCGTCATTATATAATATATTATTATATATAGGTATATATATACACAATATAATTAGCGAGCTTCTCCTATTTATGGCGTACGTCTTGATGTTGTTCCACAAATGGAGGGACCTACAGTTTCAAGCCGACTCCGAACGGCAGATATTTTTATGAGGAGCTTTTCCATGGCAGAAATACACTCGGAGGTTTGCCATTGCCTGCCAAGGGGCGACCGCTATTAGAAAAATGTTTTTCTTAATTTTGATGTTTTCACCGAGATTCGAACCAACGTTCTCTCTGTGAATTCCGAATGATAGTCACGCACCAACCCATTCGGCTACGGCGAATAAAAATTTATTACGCTTGAAAACAATTCATCCATTAATTTTTCGCGTAATTTTGTTTATAACTTTTTTATTATTAATGTTACAATAAAAAGTTTTGAATGAAAGTTGTAGATAATATTATTATGTACAAAAAAATTATCCTATATTACAAAAGTTTGGTAACTTTCGGAATTCACGAGATAAACGTAAAAAACCAGTTGCACCCTTATTTCTAAGATGGCGGCCGCGGGACACAACCCTCGACCCCGAAAACTCAAATTTAAGTTCACGGTGATGGGTTTTACATAAGAAAATCATAAACTCACATGCTCCTAAATTTACTTACTTTGCTATTTTTTTGGTCTCTTTTTACTGGACTAAAGTGGAACTGGTAATTTTAAATGCTCTTGTCAAGGAAATATCCTCTCTTAGATTTGAAAATGCTAAGCTGATCTCTTTAGTTAGTGCTTTGTATGATGAACGATTTCAGCTTATTGTTTTGCATGCAGTCTAAAGTTAGTGATGTTAAAGTTAAACTGTTAACTGGGGAAATCAAGCACTTGCGCGGATGTATACAATAGTAAGCAATTGATTAACCTTCTTAATCAATCCCTTTCTCGTCTGTCGTCCTCATTTCGTTTCGTCGGCTGTACTGTTAATTTCTCAGCACCTACTGCCCCGAGTGCTTCTATTGTTTTATCTGCTACTATAATATTACAAAGGCAACGAATGTGATCATGACGCCTTCTGCTATTTCGACACTACCATCATCTCTGCGAGTTACACTTCGAATGGATAAGCTTGAACTATCTTGTTTCCGCTGATGAACACACTGCGGCTCACTCATTTTCGTCTTTTGTTTTGTTTTGCGGCAATCAAAAATGGTGCGACTACGTCTCTAACACCAATTATTTTTTTTACGCCTGTATTGGCTCTGCCTGCTAGATCTCGTGCTGTTAATACTGCTATACCCATTTCTGGTGATAAAAGCATTGCTGTTAGGATTGCTGCTAGCTCATCTTCGTTAAGGTCTACTATCAATGCCACCGAAACTATTACTACTTCTTTGAGAAATGTTAATGCTCCCAGTTTTTGTTTCTTACTCACACGCTGCCGTTGATGGGATTGTCCTTCTTTTGCTACTGCTAATGTACAAAGTAACACTGGTTGGATCAATGTCGAGAAAATAAACCTCGTAAAAATCTCAGAATTCTTGGTATAGTGAGTCGTAAGAAGTGGTTACGTCTTTATTACCTTCTTTCTCTGGGGATAATATAAAATTATTTGAGGTTTGGTGTTTCTAATGGCGTACAACTAAAGAAACGTTCTTACTTCGTTATGGTCGAAAATATTGATACTCTTTTGGACCAACTGTGTGTCTGCATGAGTGGATCACCGTCTTCTGGACCACTGTTTTTTGTAGTTTCCTACATTCCTCCCAACAGCTGTGATAAATTGTAGTCTTTGCATTTTGATTATGCTATTTCTCTAGATCATAAAATAGGAGGTAATAATTTATTTGTTTTAAGTGACTTTGACTTACCTAATATACGGTGGTCAGAAGCATTTTCACACCATTGAATATTACTGAGGCTTGAGTTTTTTTCGTTAATATGTAGTTTCTTAAGCCTTAATCTAATACAAGTTAATAAGTGCTCTCATAAATTGAATAGAATTCTTAATGTTATTTTTGGCAGTGATAATATTGTACAAATTGTAATATTGAAGAATATTTTTCATCGATATCGCCTACTGTTATGCATCATGTTTCTTTATATCTGAATTTCTAATTCTATAACTTTCCCTCTTTTGCATTTATTGGCAAAAATTCATTTAATTACAAAGATTGTAACCTGTTGAATAGCCTCTTTCTTCATTGGGAAGAGCTACTCTCCTCCACTGATATTTTAGAGTAGTATCGTACCTTTAAATAGTTCTGTTTGAATTCTGTAAGAATAGTATCCAAATTTTGAATAAAGGCCTTATAAACTGCGATGGGCTCAATTTTTAAAAAAAGTTTAAAAATATGGAAACCAATTTTGTTTCAATTGAATTTCTTTGGATTTTAAATGTTTGGATGAATTTGTCTGCATATGTTGCTGTAAATACTAGGACTGGAGTCGAATATTAAAAGTAATCCAAAAGCATTTTGGAGTTTTGTTAAATCCATAAATATAGTTCTAGTATACCATCAGCAGTCTTTTTCGAAAAAAAGATTACTAGTTATCGAACAGATGTTGCTAATGTTTTTGCCGAATCACTTGACTCAAGCATTTTCGTTCGATTGGAAAGTTACCTATATTACCGCCCTGTTTAAGAGTGGCAATGAGAACAATGGCTATAACAAGAGACCTATTGCTAAGCTTTCAACAATTTCTAAAATGTTTGAATATATTGTTGAAGAAAGTTTAATCTACCGAAATCAGAATTAATTTGTTTCTAATCGTTCAAGAGATTCTAGCTTAACTCTTTTTATTGAATACAGCATTACGTGTTTTACAAGAGGATTTCAGGTTGACTGTGTGTACTCGTACGTTATATGTACAGATTTTTCAAAAGCTTTTGACCTAAACCTTTACTATTTGTTCTGTTTATTAACGATGTAGGTAATTGTTTTTCCTACGCAAATTTTTTGCTCTATGCAGATGATAAAAAAATGTTTCTTACATAAAAGATATGGATGACATACATAAACTTCAATCTGATATTGAAATTTGCATCTCTTGTGTACTAAGAATAGCTTCTTTTGAAATATTAAGAAATTTTTAAAATCACTTTTGCAAAAATTCATAATGTTTTGTTGACCCTAATGACAACTGACTGACAACTGGTGATAAAACAAAAGATCGTGGCATTATTTTTTCATCGAATTTCTTATTTAATAGTCATTTTGACCATATTGTTCGGATATCTTATTTCTCTATTGTGAATGTTGACTGGCAGTTGATTCTTGTTGATTGAATCGATTCTCTCTTTTTGAACTGTGTAACTAGATCGACAAAAATGTACTCTATTGGGAATGACCATCTACATTGTAAAAAGCTGTATGACTTTGTTAATATTCTTACGGAATTTCTTTTACTTTTTATTGCTTCGAAATAAATATTTTTTGCCAAAAATCAAATAAATGGATGGTATTTAACAGGAATTCGTTAAATCTATTTCCCTCTGCATAAATTGCTTTCGCAAGGGATATACTGTCTTAAAATGCATGTTTCATCAATATCCAATCTCCTTTGAGACCGATCCGCAATCTTCAACATCACAGCCCATGCATACCATACGTGCCTGACCGGATCATTTTAGCTACTGCTACATTTATTTGATTTTGAATTTTTAGTGGAGGTTTTGGTAATGCGTTCGATATCAGCCAATCAACCAGATTGCATTGGAAATACAAATGGCTGAAAAATCCCATAAAATATAAAAATGTCAAAAAATAGATTTACTATTAAGAGTTGAAACATTGTCGGTGTGTCAGATCAAACCCAGCTCAAAACAGCCAACACTGCATAACATATTGGTGGGCTCGATAATTTCTGGTAAGTAAACCACAAATCATAGCCAACTTGAGGAAAGCGTTGTTAGTATCAATGTTACTATCCAAAAATTTTAAGAATTAGAAGAAATACGCTGAGAGTAAATGCTACGCTGCTGATTCCAGAGCAGGCCGGAAGTAACGTTTTTCGTAAAACAGTAATTCGTAAAACAGTTCTGGACTATATGCAAGCATATAGCGAATTGAGGCATATGAGTTCAATAAATAATAGATTTTCGATTGAGCCGCACTATTTCATTCCGCACCGTGTGTTTTAAGACCGCACAACTACCAAGTTACCCGTAGTTATTAAGGCTTCAACTCGGATATCAACACAACCTGAGTTGAATGACACTTTGCTGGTCAGCTCGATCGTTCAAGAAGAGTTTTTCGATCCTACTCTTCCGATTCTGAAATCTTAGTACGCGAAGACGACCGGAACTTCCTTAGTGTGGAAACACGATACATCGATCCATCAGCTGGTTTCTTTGACTCTCAATAAGAGCGTACTGCTGCTGCTGGGTGTATACAAGTAGCCAATCCGCTAGTGGTATAAAATGCACGCTATTTACTTCAAAGTCTGGAGAGGCTTTACTGAAAAGGAAATCGCTTCAGTAGCTTACCCTCTGGCCAAATTATGTTTAAGAATTTCGCCATTGTTAAGTCGGCCAATGGAAAAAAACCTTTCAGGACAGACTCCGAAATAGTTTTGCACTAAATTGAAACGTATCCATCGCATTGCAAATTTTAGTCGCAAATAAGAGAAACACAAGAGTGGACCCAGAATGTATCGTGGCATTATGTGCTCACAAAACAAAATCCAGCGGAATAAGTGTCTCAAGATAGTAACTTGGGCGAATTGTGTAATTCAATGTGGTTAAGTGGTCCACAGTTGTAACAGATGGAGGGGGGCCGTTCACATCAAATGCTTTTACAGAGTATTACGGGAGGAGAGATATAGTATGCACCATTTAAAGATTGCAACTGGGCTACCTCCAGGAACGGGACAAATGGATACAGTCCACAGGTCAGTTGTTTCAACCTTGTCTATATAACTCGACCCAGTGATACCATGATGTAGCAACCAGTTTTGATCAATACCGCATATTGCAGCTCGAATATAATACTCTTCAAAATTGTAACTGGACTAAATATGCGCATATCGGACATACGGAGGTGGACTCAGCAAGGCAGGATCCTCTACTAAACATATGTAGAACATACACAGGAAGAAAAACGTATAACGTTTAATAAAAGCAGGAAAAAGATAAATAATTGGTTGCTATTAAAAGAAAACAGTTTGAATTTGGCGTGGAGTTGAGGCCAAAGTATTTTGTACCGTAAAAGGTGGTCGCTAAACTTAATAATGGAAGGCACGAGGTAGAAGAGATTGGAAGTCAGGAAGGGCCGAGAAGGACTGTAGCCGATAATATAAAAAAAGCTAGTATATAAAAGGCTAGCTATTCGCGGACAAGTAAAATATCAGGACAACCGGTATTTATATAGATGAGCAGCCTTCTTAAATGGACGCCTGTGTTTTTTCTTCGATGGCGAAATAATACTTTAATAATAATTAATTTTAATGAAGTGAAATACTCTGAATACATGTTTTTAACAAGTTTTAAATCGATATAATGGATTTATGTATAAATCATATTTTAAATGATTTGTTAAGTTGTATTGAGTGTACTTATATGTATATTTTTACAAATTTAATATTAAACCGGAAACCGTTTATTTAAATGAATTATAGAACACTGAATTACATATGTGGAACATATTTTAATCATTTAAAGCTCTTAATTAAAGTGGAACGGCAGGAAAAACTATCAAACAATGCGAAAACTGGTCTTTTATCAAATCACTCTGTACCGCTTGAAACCCTACAAGGCTCATGGCGCACCAATTGATTCAAATATAACTGTATTAATTAAACTGTCGTGTGTTTTTTAATGACTTGAGAACTTAAAATTGCTAATAAAAAACATAAGTATTGTTGGAATGATTTTTTTGATAATTTCGGCCACCATAGCCGAATGAGGGTTGGTGCGTGACTACCATTCAGAATTCGGAGAGAACGTAGATTCGAATTTCCGTAAAACACCAAAATGAAGCAAAAGTGATTTCTAATAGCGGTCGCCCCTCGGTGGCCATGGCAAACCTCCGAGTGTATTTCTGCCATGATAAAGCTCGTCGGAAAAAACTATTTGCCGTTCGGAGTCGGCTTAAAACTGTAGGTCCGTTCATTTGTGTAACAACATTTGTGGAACATCAAGACGCACGCCACAAATAAGAGGAGGGCTCTGTCGAACACCCAAACGGAGTGTACGCGCTAATACATACATATATATATCATACATATATAATTTCATATTTTTTGAATATGATGTCTGGCATGCATGGGGAGAACGCAAATGTTTTATAAAAAGTTGTTGATTGTTACTTGTTTGCCTCATAAGGGTTTTCCAATAACAGGTGTTATCTACCGCTATCGAGAGATGATTAACGGTTTTGTATGGCCGGTATTGGATGGTATTGATCTGGACAACGTTTTCAACAAAACGGCGCCACGTGCCACCCGAAACCATTGATCTTTTACGGGAAAAGTTTCCGGACCGTGTTATCTCTCGAAGGGGTATCACAATTGGCCACCGAAATCTTGTGATTTAACACCTTGTGACTTTTTTCTTCGGGGCCACGTAAAAGAGAAGGTCTACGCCAACAGCACAGGGTCGATTCAAGACCTCAAAGATGGAATTCGTGAGGCTATCTAAGACATAGGGCAGGTACTTTGCAATTCGGTTATGGAAAATTGCATGAAAGGATATTGTCCTGTAAGCGTGGTCGTGATGGTCATTTGCCTGATGTTATTTTCCACTATTAACTGCAAACCTTTCTCTTTATAATGAAATAAACATCCGATCATTAATATTAAAAAATAACATTTTTCTTTGAATATCAAAAACACCTCTTATTGGAAAACCCTTTATTTAACACCCATATATGGTTTCGGGTTTCCGCTTCCTCCAGAGCAGTTATAACAAGATGGGAAACACGAGTTGAAGCAATTAAATATTATGCTCAGTACTTCGAGGAATTCGGTTAAGTAATGATGAAATAATGGTGCGTGACTACCATTCGGAATTCACAGAGAAAACGTCGGTTCGAATCTCGGTGAAACACAAAAATTAAGAAAAACATTTTTCTAATAGCGGTTGCCCCTCGGCAGGCAATGGCAAACCTCAGAGTGTATTTCTGCCATGAAAAACAAATATATCTGCCGTTCGGAGTCGGCTTGAAACTGTAAGTCCCTCCATTTGTGGAACAACATCAAGACGCACACCACAAATAGGAGGAGGAGCTCGGCCAAACACCCAAAAAGGGTGTACGCGCCAATTATATATACATATATATAATGAAAGAGCTTGACAATTCCGATTCAATATTGATTAAAATCATAGAAGAACTTTTAAAATTACTTAGGATACATATTTTTTTAATTTAATGTTTACCCCGTGCCTCCAACGCTTTGAAACTTGAAAACATGCTATAATTGTTTTTGTACCGACAATAAAATATTAGGACATATTTTTGAATTATTATATTATATTATATATTATATTTATTCGCATATTTTCAATTTTTTAGTGCATGAAATTCATAATCATACTAATAACATATCACATTTTTTTTATTTTCTTAGGCAGGTTATAAGTAGACTCGGGATTCAATCCAGTTTCGTAGATCCAACTGATCTGTTGGCCTTTGAATCAGCTTTCCAATCAAACACTAAGGTAATTATTACTTTCGTAATTGTACAACAGTTTTAACTTAAGGGTTGGGTTGATTGTTTTAAGATAATCCGTTTTATTAATTCATATAATACTATATATATGCATGAAACACCAAAATAAAGAAAAAGTTGTTTCTAATAGTGGTCGCCCCTCGGCAGGCTATGGCAAACCTTCGAGTGTATTTCTGCCATGAAAAAGCTCGTGATAAAAAATATCTCACGTTGGGAGTCGGCATAAACTGTAGGTCTCTCCGTTTGTGGAACATCAAGACGCACACCACAAATAGGAGGAGGAGTCGGACAAACACCCAAAGAGGGGGTAAGCGCTAATTACACTAGTTTACACCAAAAATGGTCCTCGACCAAAAAGCGTTTTTAGACTAATTTGAGGTCGCTGAAACCAAAAATGACTTTTTTTTAAAGAACGGTTTCCGAGATATTTCCAAAAAACCTGTGTTTTGTGCAATAGTGCAGTTATTACCTGCAATCTCGAAAACAATGCGCGCCATTTCTTTGAAGTGCATACATTTCGAAAGGCACACATATAACCTACATGGCAATATATAATTCGTGTCAATGGAAGTCGTAGTTTTCGCAAAACAGCTGCTGAAAGTAAAAAAAGGCATTTTTGACGTTTTTTACTAGATTATCAAAGTTTATTAACTTTTTTCTGGAACGAAAATTTTTTTTATACAGACATAAGATGGGTTTTCGGAGGACAATTTTGGTTCCTACATTTTAAGCCTAAGTTCGTCTGAATCGACGGAAAATTGTAGAAGTCAACACGTGTGATTTTGTAGCTTTTGACATGGCTATATTTCAGGTCGAAAATACGCTTTTACTCTCAAACATCTTCTTTTATGTTGCACGGAATCTTCACGAAGTTGCATCCAGCAGTAGTCGCTCATCATTCCTTGATCCCAAAAGCCCTCATAACGCTTTTCAATCGTAGCAATATCTTGATGAAATCGCGCGCCTTGTTCATCACTTTCAACCCCCAAATTCGGAGGAAAAAAATCCAAATGACTGTGAAGTAGGTGCATTTTTAACGACATGCGAGCACCTGTTAACAAAAACAAAGTTAATTGTAAATTTTCCAATCAATTTACATATATGATAAATATATTTTGGAGAATGTACGTTTTACAATACTAACCAATAGTTTTAAAGTATTTCATCATTGTATAAATCAATTGACGGTCGTTGTTGCTCCTGTTGTTTCCCAAGAATCCATGAACAACTTTTTGGAAAGCTTTCCAAGCTTTAGCATCGGAACTGTCAAGGCATTGTTGAAATTCTGTGTCCGTAAACAATTTCTTTATCTGCGGACCGACGATATACCCGCTTTAATTTTCTCTGTTGACAATCTTGGGAACTTGGTTTTCGAGTATTTAAGGGTTGTGTTTTCCGGTTTTTTGCCAAAGCTTTCTCAAAATTCTTCATTAGCGCAAGTTTTATATGCAAAGGGGGGATAATTGTCTTCATTCACATAATATGTTATAACTTCTACAATTTTTCGTCGATTCAGACAAACTTAGGCTTAAAATGTTGGTGAGAAAATTGTCTTTCAGAAAACTTATCTTATGTCGATTTAAACAAATTTTTTGTTCCAGAAAAAAGTTAATAAACTTTGATAATTTAGTAAAAAATGTCAAAAATGCCTTTTTTTTAACTTTCAACAGCTGTTTTGCGAAAACTACGACTTCCATTGACACGAATTATATATTGCCATGTAGGTTATATGGGTGCCTTTCGAAATTTATGCACTTCAAAGAAATGGCGCGCACTGTTTTCGAGATTGCAGGTAAAAACTGCAATATTGCCCAAAAAAACAGGTTTTTTGGGAATATCTCGGAAACCGTTCTTTGAAAAAAAAATAAAATTCATTTTTGGTTTCAGCGACCTCAAATTAGTTTAAAAAACGCTTTTTGGTCGAGCACCATTTTTAAAAGTGAAAAATTGTAAACTATAGCTTTCTTATATGCCTTCATTCCATGTGAAATATATATATCATTTCAACAGTTCCAACAAAGTGTTAAAGTTCTCCATTGTAGAGAGTGAAAGGTCATAATTGGGCCACTTCCTCGAAAACTGGAAGTTTTTTTACTCTTAATTTAAAATTACAGCTAATACGTATTACTATATACAAAAATATTTTTTATTTCTCATTTTAGCTCGTATGGATAGAGACACCGACAAATCCGTTGATAAAAGTTGCTGATATTGAGGCAATTAGCAAACTATGCCGAAAGAGGAATGTCGTCCTCGCAGTAGACAATACTTTCCTAACCTCGTATTTTCAACGGCCTTTAGAACTCGGTGCAGATTTGGTGTGCTATTCTTTAACCAAATATATGAACGGTCACTCTGATGTAGTAATGGGTGGCATAACTACTAATAGCGATGACTTATTCGGCCAGTTGAAATTTTTGCAAAACGGTAAGCAATTTTCAAAATCGTTGCAAACTATTTATTCTGTTTTCTTACAGCAACGGGAATCGTTCCCTCTCCCTTTGATTGCTATCAGGTAAATCGTGGTTTAAAAACGCTCCCTCTGCGCATGGAACAACATCAAAAAAGCTCAATTGCTGTAGCGAAGTTTTTAGAAGCGCATCCTTTTGTTGAAAAAGTTTTACATCCGGCGTTGCCCTCTCATCCGCAGCATCAACTCACTCTTAAGCAAACATACGGATACAGTGGAGTGTTCTCATTTTATATCAAAGGTGGCTTAAGGCATTCGAAAGCTTTTCTTCAAAATTTAAAAATCTTTGCATTAGCCGAAAGCTTAGGTGGTTATGAAAGCTTGGCGGAACTTCCGTAAGTAAAAATTAATATTTATGCACAAACCTCGCTTAACGGCTTGGATACGTTCCGAAAAATCCAATTATATTCATACTTTTAAATAAAACGCGTTATTTCGTGTAAAAATAACAATTAAGTTTTTTTTAACCACTTGTGACACTCGATTTCTTTTTTTTACAAAAATGTAACGCAATTAGATCCGCAGTGCCTGCTTGCAAGTAAAGGGTTTTCCAAACAGAGGTGTTATTTTGATATTCAAAGAAAAATGTTATTTTTTAATATAAATGATCGGATATTTATTTCATTATAAAGAGGAAGGTATGCCGTTAATAGTGGAAAATAACATCAGGCAAATGACCACTACGACCACGCTTACAGGACAAATATCCCTTCCATGAAATTTTCCGTAACCGAATTGCAAAGTGACTGCCCTATGTCTTAGATAGCCTCACGAATTCCATCTTTGAGGTCTTGAATCGACCCTGGACTGTTGGCGTAGACCTTCTCTTTTACGTGGCCCCAAAGAAAAAAGTCACAAGGTGTTAAATCACAAGATTTCGGTGACCAATTGTGATCACCTCTTCAAGAGATAACACGTGTCACGCGGGGGCGTACGGGGTTATATATATCAGGATGTCCGATTATTACGTTTTGTCCACATAAACACATATAAATTCATATGAACACTTTTATTATTAAATTCAATGTATCATTTTACAAAACGTTAAATTCGGCTATAAGTTAGCCTTTTTAAAAGATAATATATATAATGAATATTTTTGCGACTTCACTACTGCGACTCTGCACTCGAACTCCTTCACTGCTCGTCGGCGTCGGTCTTACTTCGCCGTTTTTCACAGCGACATCAAAGCAAGCAAATTCAAAAAGCGTATATGGCGAATATAAATGCAATTAAAAGGTGGTGACTTCGAAATTAACTCTGTGTTTAGAATGATTTAATCTCGGCGTGTTTTCTTAAGTGTTGGTTTAAAGGTTATGTGACACACGGTCCGGAAAATTTTCCCGTAAAAGGTCAATGGTTTCGTTGCTTGTGGGGCACGTAGCGCCGTCTTGTTGAAAATAAATATTGTCCAGATCAATAACATCCAATTCCGGCCATATAAAATCGTTAATCATCTCTCGATAGCGTAATCCATTCACCAATAACACCTGTTATTGGAAAACCCTTTGCAAGTTTTAAAAGGCTGTAGGAGTATGTTGCGACAGAAGGTCGAAATAATCCGATTATTGTTGCCATTTCCACACACCCACATTTCATGTTTACAATTAAAAAAACTTACAAATACAAAAAAACTTGGGTTAGTATGTTATTCAAATGTGGATGTGTATTCAAACCTTATTGCCTCCTAAAATTAAGACGCAAAAACTTTCTCCTTATACTTATCGCGCTTGTCTTGTTCTTTAGCCACCACCAGAAACATAAGGCTGCCGAACGGCTGTATCGGGAAACATTATCAGATCATCATCATTTTCAAAATTGCTCAAATTGGTTAACTCACCTCAGGACTGACTGCAAAGAAAAAATGTTACATATTAAACCATCAATTACTTTGTTGGCATAAGTCTTCTGACAAATGAGAATAAAACCATCCTCTTCACGGTGAATTTCAAGTCCTAAAAACAACTTCGCTTAGTATATAGTTTTACTTTAAACTCTTCCTGTAGATCCCTCACAAACCCCATAATAGTTCGATATTAATTTCTACAACTAGACCATCTAAAAACACATGGATCATGTTCTGTAGACGTAGTAGTGTCTGTAGTGAAGTGTCATAAAATACAACATTGTCAAGAAACTCAACCACCGAAACTTGTCGATTGATAAGTTTTTTGAAAAAATTGCTGTATTCTCTGTTATTTTTCAACAACCACAAAATATGTTTTTATTACAAAAAAATAAAAGAACAAAATTTTTCGAACTTCGTTCAAAATTTTTATACCAATTTTTCTATTATTTTCAGATTAATTATGACTCATGCGTCAGTACCAGAGGAAGAACGAAAGAAACTCGGTATAAATGATTCCCTTATACGGCTTTCTGTTGGATTAGAAGATGTTGAGGATTTAATTCAAGATTTAGAATGTTCTTTGCATAAAGTTATGTCCTTGTAAATTACCAATTAACTTGTAATTAATAAACGTCCACATTTGGGTTATAGACATCAAATATTTATTTCTTATTCCTATATATAAATTTAAATATACCACGATAAATCAAATTGTTTGGTGGTATTTCTATTTTAAAAGCTTTGGAGGATACATGAAGGATTTTTATTTTTTGAAGGAACTCAGACTCAGGATATAAAAATTTAAAGTTTCGAAGTCAGCTGCCATGAAGTAAATAAATGGTCTACGTTTTAAATATAAAAGTTGCTCTATTTCCCTTATTTTTATTAATTTAATTTGTCTTAATTATATTTCTTATTACTAATTCTATACCGCATGTTGTAATTCATTTGTAAACAAATTATTAATTTAACTAATATATGTACATACAATAAAAAGAAGGAAAAACAAATTGAATATTGAAAGAAGATTAAGAACCATTTTTCAACAAATTGAGAAAAAACTTTTTTAGATAATGAGTAATAAAAAATACAGAAAATTCAAAATCTCATTGAATACACGCAGTTCATGTGCTAAATACGAGTTCATGTGCTAAATACGAGTATATAAATAAATAAATAAAATAAAAGTGTTTGGTTTTCTTTTTTCATTACACATTTTATGAATTTTCCGTTTATCGAAATTTAATGAGTCTGATTTAGCTACGGGTTTACAAATGAAATAAATTTATTATTTATACATAATTTTTCATTTATACATACTTGCACCCATAAGAAAAGAAGCACACACAGTTATGATTATATGGCATTTTAAGTAATAGAGTTAATTTTTATTTGACTGAGGCGAAGAAAATTAGTTCACAGGAGTTACTATTAGGGTATTTGTACTTCAACGATTCTTTAACTTTTTTTAAATGTGACAGGTCTATCATACAAGAAACAATGATTTACATATTGTATTTTTTCTGTTCTCGCCATATTCTTGGAGCACCAAAATTCATCTTGCGATTCCACGCTTCTAAACTTTTTCAGCAAGACGCATGAAGAAAATGAAGCTCCAAGTTTTTATCTTGATTATGTAGATAGTTTCATATAAAAATATTATAATTTTCCTATAAATTAGAAAACTTAATATCCACAAACGTAACAGAAATTATCTGCGGAATGCAAACATTAGAATTCAGGTCACATAGCTCCTTTTATATTATCAATGAGACTTTTAAGCAATGCAAATTTTTGCAACATCTTCAATAAGCGCACGCTAATATTCAGGTAAAACGCGGAGAAAAAAGGTGTACTCGAATCCCATCCGCATGATTTGATGATAACAATTAAATTGTTTTATTCAACTATCCATTTAACTACGTAACCTTGCTGCTTAGCCAACAGCTTAACCTAGAAGAGAAAAATTGCGGAGCAATAGAAAATGAACAGATAGGCGAAGCATATACTTAGGTGAGTATGTAACATGGTGCAATTATTCATGGTGTTGTACATTGGCAACTACTCACTCTAACTTGGCTTCACACATCTTGCCAACCATCGAGGTGGCTTCGGTCGTTGCCCTGATAGAAGCAATATTGTGCGCGCGGTTTATCTGGGCGTTTATGATGGGGAGTGGAGTGGTGGTGCTATGCACTCGTCGGAAACCATGTTGTTGTGGGGCTGGGACCAGGTGTTTCGTGAAGAGTGGGAGTAGGAGGGCTTCAAGTGTCTTCACTTCTGGGGAAAGGAGAGTTATCGGACGGTAAGATTCCCCTTGGTTGGCGGGTTTCCCAGGTTTCAATAGCGGGACCATTCTCCCTGCTTTCCACTTGTCAGGGATAATGAGAGTGGCCAAGGACAGATTGAAAACCTTTGTGAGAAATCCTACTCCCAATGGGCCCAGGTGCTTAAGCATCAGTATGTTTAGTCCGTCAGGGCCAATGACTTTAGATGATTTGGATTTGTTGATGGCCCTCTGAACATCATCACTGGAGAAAGTAAATGGTGCATAATCGTTCGTCAGTTTGTGCTGCCGCCTGGTGGTACCACGCTTGGATCTGTCGGCCGGAGGATGCAGTGTGAAAAGTCGGCGAAAATAGATCACTCATCTCTTCGAGTCTAACGAAGTGCAACCGTTAAAGGTGGTTTCTTTCTCGTGCTAACTGGCGCCAGTTGGAGACTCCAAGGGAAAGCAATCCCTTCTCCACCTGATCTTTCAACGTAGAGGAGGCCTTTCACTTCTTCTGCTACCACCAGCTGATACGCATCGAATACATTCTGAGTTGGAGCGTTTGTATCCATTCGGACGACATGACTCAACCGACGTATCCGCTGGATCTTTATTCGTTGCGTTATGTCTATGTCATCGTAAAGCTTGTACAACCAATCGTTCCATCGCCTGCGATATTCGCCGTCCCCAATGTGGAAAGGTCCAAAAATCTTGCGCAGAATCTTTCTCTCAAACACTCCAATTGTCGCTTCATCGGATGTTGTTATCGTCCACGCTTCTGCGCTATACGTTAGGACGATGATGATGAGAGCCTTGTAGAGTGTTAGTTTTTTTCGACGAGAGAGGAGTTTACTACTCATTTGGCTACTTAATCCAAAGTAGTACTTGTTGGCAAGAGAGATTCTAAGTTGGATTTCCAGACTGATGTTGTTATTGGTGATAATGCTGGTTCCTAAATAAACAAGGTCTTTTACAACCTCGAAATCATAACTGTCAATACTGACGTGGGTGCCGATACGCGAGTGCATCGACTGTTTGTCTAATGACAGGATTTACTTCGTTTTGTCCTCGTTCACCACCAGACCCATTCACTTTGCTTCTTTATCCAGGTAGAACTAACAGCGCGGTTGTTAAAACTGATAATATCAATATCATCGGAATACGCCAACAATTTAACGCTCTTATACAAAATTGGGTCCGAGCGATCCTCTCCAACAACAGGTAAAAGAAGTAACACGAAGCGAGTCACCCTGTTTGAAACCTCGTTTCGTATCAAACGGTTGGGAGAAGTCCTTCCCACTTCTTACGGCGCTGCTGTATTGAGCAACTTCGTTTTGCATAGCCGTATGAGTTTCGCGGGGATATCAAATTCAGACATAGTGGCATATAGGTAACTCCTTTTCGTACTGTCGAATGCAGCTTTGAAGTCGATGGTGGGCTTCTGCCTCTCACACAATATGCTCGCTAGAACCTTAAAGGTGATATTTAGAAGACTAATCCCGCGATAATTGGCACAGATTCCAGGATCACCCTTCTTACTGATTGGACAGAGTAAACTTAAATTCATCAGCCGGCTCTACATTACCAGAATAACTCGGGCTCTTCCCGACCAAGGGATGCCACCCCAGTAAAGTAGCCCTGTTTAGTGCACTGTATTTTACTCCCCATCTTTCATCACAGGCGTCATGTCGAGCACAACCATAGGCAAGCAGTATTCTATTGCAGTATCTGCCATAAACGTCTCCTCGCGAACTCCACCTCGGTTAGGTGTAACAAGTGCAACGGGTGGTGGCATCTTAAGACCTGCTTAGGCCTTAAGACCTATAGGGAGTGGTCCACACGGTATGTGACCACGTGTTGCTTCCGCCATCAGGTTTCACATGTCTCAACAGCTTCATCCTCCAATGCGCTGGCACTATAACCCGTTGTCACAAATCGAACTTCAACGCTTATTGGACAGTGGTGCAACACAACTCCTTCACTCCTGAACAACAAACCTCTTGCTTCAACCCAAATGGAAAAAGCAGCAGCTTTTGGTCCCCCGCACAGTCCGTTCTGTAAGTCATACTACAATTTCTCGGAACCTGTCATGAGTTAAGTGCAATTCTTGTAATATGTGGTACCACTTTCGGAGGTGCTCTGATCTACTAACCTCCCGCGACGCAAATTGGTGTAGAGCCCTGCAACCGCCCATCACCATCAAACCGCAACAACAGCGGCGCTACACACAGAAGGACCAACGTAGACAACCTCATGCATTCGCCACACTCCGCATTACGACAGTCCTCCCAGGGAGATTCAAGCTTGTCAAATTTAACTGTGATGGACTCATGAGCAAGATATATGAGATGATCGACTACAACGGAATCACAATAGCTGTGGTCCAAAAGACAAAATTGCACGCTAGCTTCTTCCTAATAGCCACCCTCTTTTCCACCTGGAAAAAGGAGGTCAAACTATAACTCAAAGTAAAAGTCGATGACACACCAATTCCGACTATAAACAACCCCAACATTTCGGGAGTA
Source organism: Anastrepha obliqua (assembly GCF_027943255.1). NCBI lineage: Eukaryota > Metazoa > Arthropoda > Insecta > Diptera > Tephritidae > Anastrepha > Anastrepha obliqua. Next base: position 99,408,952 of record NC_072893.1, on the reverse strand, counting down.
ACCTTTGACAGTTTGCTTTCCTTCTCTGCACACACAACCGCAGTTGCTACTAAAGTCAAAAACGGCAACAAGGTCCTCAAATTGCTTACTGGTAGTACTTCAGGCCAAGTCAAATAAATGTTTCTGGCGCCATTTAAAGCAACTCGCCGCCGGTTCTAAATTACGCTACGCCTGTCTGGTTGCTGGAGCTAGTGATTCACAGTGGAAAACGCGTTCGAATTAGCAACGATTGTTTTCCATAAACCCCTCTGCTAATCGTTATAAGTATGAGTTGCTGCGTTTTGGCGATTGTTTTCCATACTTATAGCGATTAGCAGAGGAAAACATAAGAGAAAATATATACAATTGGCGCGTACAACCTTTTTAGGTGTTTGGCCGAGCTCCTCATCCTATTAATGACGTGCGTCCTGATGTGGTTCCACAAATGGAGGGACCTGCAGTTTCAGGCTGACTCGAAGGGCAGATATTTTTTATGAGGAGCTTTTTCATAGCAGAAATACCCTCGGAGGCTTGCCAGTGCCAGCGGTGAGGCGAACGCTATTACAAAAAACTTTTTCTTCATTTTGATGTTTCACCGAGATTCGGACCCACGTTCTCTTTGAATTTCAATGGGGACACCAAGCCATTCGGCTACGGCGGCCGCGTTTAGGTAAAAATATTCCTGCACTTAAATACCCATCACCGCACCACAAATGCTGGTATCTTGAAAGCAATCTACTCAGGCCCACAAATTACTGAACCAATTGAAAGTACTAAAAAATATCAACGCGAAGCTTAAAATTACGTTTCACAAGTAAATCGCCCCAAAACCAAACAGCTGATTTTGACGTGATGCGTAAAGTAAAAGCAAGGCTGGGATTCGCAATGATTGGGCAATTTTTGGCAAATTATAATGTCTTAATTAATAAAACTTGGTTATGGTGGATGTTGGTTGGTTGGATATTATGGAGGTGTTAAGGAACAACCTTTATAACTCCCAATTATTCGGTATATAATAGTTTCGTAATTATTTGCCTTCCGGACTGATGAGAGCTATTTTTTTGAAACGCGGCCGAAGACCGCCCACGCGAAAAGGAATTCTACGCAAAAGTAATGAGGATCGCCTAGCCAGAGTTGGACTGATAAGGGTTATTTTTTTTTTTTTTAAGGAAACGAGGTTTTTAATAAAGACAATTACAACCATCCTATTTGTTTTGCAGACATGATAATCGAATTTTTGTGAAGAAAATCTGTTTATAAAAAGCTTGAGGACCCGTTTGTAAAACTGATCGAAACAATACGATATACTTATTGTTTTAAAACTCCGCTACGCGCATAACATAATCCGGACAATCGCACTGTTTTTATTTTAAATTTCCTCTTGCAACGTTATTTCTGTATGGTTATATTTTCAAAAATGTTTCTCAATTTTACATTACACCAAAAAATACTGCAGAGTTACAATCAACCCTCCACTGAACATCTCTGCATACGAACTTCGTTTTTATTTCAGGTGTATCACAACACCAACTTTTCGCTAAATTACAAAACTTTAACATTAAATTACTTGAAAACTATATGTCTCCGGAGGGTGCGGTTTTAAGTTTTAAGATGGGGATACACCCCTCTATCCCCTCCTTTAAATATTTTTTGAAAGCATTACATTATACTAAATTTTTCCCAAAAGCAAAAACAAATACATCTATGTTTTTACCAATATGCGATTGCTATCACCTGTAATAAATTAGCCTTGGAACCAACATTGACATGTTGTGCAGATAGGTGTGCAAGTGTACATTATGCGTTACAAAGTATTCGATGCCATTCGGTACTAAACCGTAGTGTAGTACCCGCACTCGAAAGTTTTATCGTTCGATAATTATGGGCTGATGATAGTAGGGCGATTTCTTGAAACTGAAACATAATTCTTGATATTTGTGTTTGGTAGTAATGGAGCTCACTGCTAAAAGTTTTGGGAAGTCACTTCCAACTGATGTCTGGGATGAAAAGATTTTGATCAAATCTTATAACGAATGCGTAAAAGTTACGAACGAAGATATAGCAAAAAATATTGCTAGAAATACTAATATAAAAATAATGGGCGATTTCAATGAAGCTGTCGGTATTAGCGTCGGTGACTATGTACGAGCCATATATGAAAATGATGGTTGTGACTATGAAGCGAAAATAATTTCGGTGAACAAAGCAAGTGGAACCTGTGTAGTAAAATACATTGGATACGACAATGAGCAAACGGTCAATTTGAAGGATCTCGTTCCTACTTGGGGGAAGAAGGCACGCCGTTTGCAGTTTGAACAAGCTATTAACAGTACAAATAACTATCACAGTGATAAAAGGCCAGATATAGGTCACTCTAAAGAAAATAGTTTTATTAAAGTTCCCCCACCTCCACCAGTACCCCCAATGTTAACTCAAAATGTAAGCGGTTCAGAACATTTGTCTGCAATGTTAATGTCATGGTATATGAGTGGTTATTATACGGGTATATATGAAGGAATACAAATTAGAAATTCAAAGAGGAATTCTAAAACTTGATTTAATTGTAATAAAAATTTAGTTTTTCTTAGCAACCGATTTAAGTTAATGTTTTATTTCGATAAAGGAACTCACGGGTATTCGTACTCCTCGGATCATTATTTGCGCGAACCTGACCAGAGTATCTCGTAACCTGCAATTTTTGCAGTGGCTGGCGGCATCTTTGGACATGTGCAGTTTTGGACACCGTTAGAGATTGCGAAGTGACTGGGTCGTCCCTTGCTCTAGATCGTGGCCATATCTCATTATCTGGTCACAATAACACCACAAAGCCTCACGCCCCAAAATTGAGCCATTCTTCCGAGAAGCTTGCAGCATTGAACTGCAACGAACTTTCGAGTAGATTTCCCAATTAGACAATACCATGGAATGTCAAGGAAATTTTAATGGCACCGTCCAAGATAAAAAACTACAATAGCTTCTCACAGATCATATGCGAGTCAGTGGTTGTTGTTTTCATATCAGCTTACTAAGCTCTGTCGGTGCGAGTACTTACCGGTCGTCTTCGTCTAATGGTAGGCGCAGAAATCGTGCTGTTTCGACAGGTTAGGTCAAGAGGGAGAGGGGTATTAGATGATTGTGATTATTGTCGTTCGGTGTGCCTTCACATGCGGGACATATATTTGGTATGTTGGTGGTTCATTCGGAATAGATAGGAGTGGGAGCGTGTCATTATTCTGTATTACAAAATTCTCGGTGACAAAATTCTGTAAATTTGAAAAAAATTCTGCTTTTCTAAAATTCTGCTTTCCAAAATTCTGCCGGAGTTGGACTGATGAGGGTTATTTTTTGGAGCGCGGCCGAAGGCCGTCACGCGAAAAAGAGTTCTACGCAAAAATAGGGTGGATTGCGTAGCCGGAGTTGGACTGATGAGGGTTATTTTTTTGAAGCGCGGCCGAAGGCCGCCCACGCGAAAAGGAGTTCTACGCAAAAATACTGTGGACTCTATCGAAACTGAAGAAAAAATTATTATTATTATTTTTTTTTTATTTAATATCTCGAATAATAATAATAAAAAATAATAATAAATTAAATATTTATATTACCTCTTTAACATTGTTAACATTATATTTTAATACAGAATTTTGTAATACAGAATTTTGAAAGCAGAATTTTAGAATGCAGAATTTAAAAAAACAGAATTTTAAAAAAGCAGAATTTTAAAAAGCAGAATTTTGTTTTTAGAATTTTGTACATACAGAATTTCGTCACCAACCCGATAGGAGTTATGTCTACAGTATCCAGGACACGATTGGCCAAAGTGACAAGGGTCTCTACGGGTAGCTGGACTTCTTCTTATGCAATAGATAGTGGTTGGAATCGGATGACGACATTCAGAGGTCAGGAGTTTAGGAAGGCGGTAAGTGTTTCATGATAAATGTTGTTTAGTGTCTTTTGGTATACTGTCCGGTCCAGTAGTTTTGACGCAGTAGTAGTGACCTAGCTCTTATGCTGTTCACTAGACAGGGCAAGTTTACTGGGGCGGCAGCCCTTGGTCTGGAAAAAACCCGAGTCATTCCGGTAACGTAGAACCGGCTGCCATGTGAACGCAGGTTTCACCCCTGCTGACACCTGCTTGAGCATTAGCCGCCTCCCAGGCACGTCAGGAGACACCTGTTAAACTACGCCGACGAAATCCAGGACAAAACTGACCGAAATTTACTGTACAAGACAGTGTTTAGACAGTCAATAAACGATATTCATCGGGAGACCTGCCCCACCTTCTAAAGCTCCCGTCCTGTGAATGCCGTAATCGGAGTCCAACCACCACCAATTGCAGATGAAGAGCTCTATCTTCTCTGTGAGACACGTGTAACACTGGTACAATTACGCTCTGAACAAACATATGTGCACGACACTAACCACCTTTTCACATGCCCCCTAAAACCTACTCATCTAACACCCCTCTCCCTCTGGACCCAACCCGTCGAAACAGCATGTTTCCTGGGCCTACCTTTAGATGAGCTAGACGAAGACGACCGGTGATATGCCCTACACTGTCGGGGCTTCTGTTACTGTTAACAAATAAACCTAGCTCTTATAGTTCACCATTCCCTGCAATCTTATTGATGACTACATCGTCCGCGTTCACAAGACCTTAAAATGTCAATGTCAAGCTGTTCTTTAAGGCAATACCCAGTTCTATATCTATATGCCCCGTGACCTGATGCCATGAGATCGATCCACTTATCAGAAGTGAAAACGAAGTGGTAATTAGTGATTTGAATGCCACCACACCCACGACCGTAAGGGAAAACATACGACGATTCGACATTTAGCACAATATAGGACGACGCCTTTATCAGAATGGGGGGTAGCTGCACCAACTCGGCTTTCCTAATGATTGCCAGCGCTGGTCTGGCTAGTAGCCGAAAATAGCTGGTCCGTATCAAAGAGGAATGGAACACGTCAGTTGACAATCACAGTTGTTGTTCAGTTTGACCAATTTTTTATCAGAAACACACCAAGTACGAGTGATGCCAAATCTCCTAATTAAATTAAGAACTTTATCTAGAATATTTACAGAAACGCAGTACAGACTTCTATTATGTCTGTTAAAATTAATAGGTTAGCTTTCCTATACGCCCGATCTCGGTCAGGTTGAGATTTTACTTCGACCTCATGTCTTTTTGTGCACATGAAGTGCATATCATTAAAATAAAATAAATTTGTTTCCTGCGATTTATCGGAGCCAGCTACACTTCTGCTATTCTGTTCCTACCGCATTTTTTCCCGACGGTAATTTGTACGGAAAGTAGTTATTTTCCTTTTGGCGCCCTCTAAAGTTGCTTCTCGAGCAGAATCTAGTATTGTTTCGCCTTTTCTTCCCGATTACAATATGCCTCCAGCTTTACACTCCATAAAGCTGGTAAGCATTGGTAAATTTCAATAAATTGTGACACACCTGTTCATCTCGAATGTCAACACAAACTGAGACACTACTGCATGTCATGCAGACTGGGACACGATTAAGCAAAGCGAAAAAATCTAAAATTCTTGATTTTCATGATGCAAAAGCCGACAACAAGTATAATATGTGTGACACAGAGCAAGTACTTGTGTCACCCGACACGCACACATATATATAAGCTGATGGGCTTGCATGCTTGAGCGTCTTTAAGAGCTATAAGAGCAGTTACAACAGTTATCGCTGGTGTATTTTGGGCATGCAAATATCGAAATCGAAATACTGTTTAAATACCTTTTAGTGGGATTAGAATTAAAAGTCAGTCGAATTTGTCACTGTTTTTAAATTATTTGGGCGTATAGTGTGCAATCGGGATATGCATGCAACAAAAATGGAATACGAAAAAATTTTGACTGATTTGAAAGTGCTGAAGAATTTTACCGACAATTCTGAAATTTTGATTGAAAGAAGTCTTAATATCTTTGATTTGATGAGTACAATTGAAATTTCTGATGAAATAGTAGAAGAATGCATTGGTCAACTGCTCAGAATTCAGCTTTCGTTTTGCGATTATAGAGATGACGAACGGGTAAAGCGTTTTTTAAAATGGCTTTGTGATGTTTATTCAATAAATAGCGCTGTCGAGGTATATGCATTAAGAGCAATAACAAAAGTTGTCAAGGTATTCCCAAAATATAAGATGATGGTTTTCAATGAACTATTTCATCCACAATCTTTATTGTACAGTCGATTGAAAAATGATAATGCGGGCAAGAAATGTGATGATTATGTTCTATCTATTTTGGAATGTATAGATTTGATCTTTAATGATACAGATGACATAAACCGCTCAGATTGGCAAATGGTGACTCTTAAAGCAGTTTTGGAGTTTATGATCAGTATGCACAATTTATCAAATTTTAAAGCTTGTAAAGTCCCTCAAATAATACTTTATTCTTTAATTTTGATAAAGAAATTGCTTTCCTTGTGCCATGATGATATAAACCTCTTCATTACGGATCTATTGGAAATATCTCTGGGATATATGTTTTTTGAAAACCCAATTGGAGCAGGGAGGCAGACCAGACCTCTGAAAATAAAATTCTCGCAACAGTACTCTCAAAACACACCGGATGATTTAGCCGCAGACGAGCCAAAGGCGTATAAGATTGGAGGAAAATCTGCAAAACAGAAAAGATGTCGATTAACAAGAACCAGGGGAATTGTTAATGCTTTAGAATCTGCTTTTAAAAACGAAAAATCTTTAGAGGATAATTCCATGCTTATTTCAAAAAATTACTTCGATGTAAATCAATATGATGTCCATCAAACTGATATCAGCGCTAAAATACGTATTACATCAATATCGCTGTTTGGCGATGTAACTAGATCTATGGAACGACGATATCTTTATTCATATTGGCAATCCATTTTCCCGTGCGATATAGCCGATAGTATAAATGGTCGGAATGATATCCTTGTCGTATGCCAAACTGACGAAAATATGCAATGTCGCTGTGCAGCTCTTCATGTTTGTACTGATCTGTTTTTAAACTCCAGGGATTTATTCAACCAAGCAGAATTCAAAGTTACAACTACGGCATTCGTTCCATTTTCTCAAATGCTTGGTTTAACTATTATGTTAGCTTATAAAACGCTTATTACAATTATTGAAAAAGAGAGCTCAATACCTGTTATAATGCAAGCATTAAAATGTTCAGCGGCCTTAGTTCAAGTAACTCCATTTGTTAAATTTGAATGTGACTTAGTTTATAATTTTGTGAATACGGCTAAAAAGCTTGCCTCTCACACCGATTTCCGTATTCAAATTTCAGCGTTAACAGTGTTGGAATATTTGTTAATGGAACCAGAAATTTCTATTGGATTACTTGAAGCTTTAGGTATACCTAAGGGGCGTCTGAAAACATCCAAGAAGTATCGGAAAAATATTAACAACGAAACAGTTATGAAGGACTTTGGTGTCGAAAGTGTATACAACACTCGTGAGATACAAGAAAATGAAGGGACGAGTATCGAACCATTTTGGTTAATTTCAAAAGTGTTTTCCAATTTAGGGATAAACCGTTCACAGCACGGCGCAAGGTGTCGAAAAATAAAAACATGTAACCCTTTACGAATTAAATGCCTAAATTTATTGTCGGCAATGGCTACACATTTTGAATTATTTTTAAGACATCAATTAGAGGAATTAGCAATTGCTTTGGAGGATGCTTTAAATGAGGATCAATTTGAATTTCGGTTGACCGGTTCGAAATGCCTAGATGCATGTGTATATCAAATGAGTGAGTTTTTAAAAAACACTGTTAAAGTTGAAAATATTGAAACATGTAAACACTTCTGGACTCGTATGGTGCCCGTCATAATGCATAAAATAAGCAAAGAAAAAGAATCAACTATTAAAATAGTATTGTGTGAATCATTAAGTAACATTGGCATGCTTGTTTTTGAAAATTTAACACAGTCCATCCGATTGACTTTGCTAAGCTTTTTAACTAGTGTTAGCAGTGACCCTGTAGAGGATGAGATAATTCGTGCCACAGTTGTGCGCGCACTATCTGTTTTCGTGACTTTTCCGTCAATGCGTATTGATCTTGTTTTTATCGAAAATACTGCAGAACTGATTTTGCGATTAGCAAAAAGTAGAAATATTGCCGTACGCATTAAAATTTTTTGGGCTATGGGGAACGTTACCGACGCCTTGGTGGAAAATAATATGGAAATATCAAATGAACCTATTTCGGATGAAATTTTGTGGAGCTTGATTAGAAACTCTACGTATGCGTGCATTGATAATGATAAGGTTCGCTGCAACGCAGTCAGATCTCTTGGGAATTTATTGCGCCTGCTTTCGGAAAAACATTTTTGTAATTTGTCGGATAGAACTGTGATTAATTGTTCTATAAATAAGCTAATTGAGAGTATACGCAGTTCAGGATCTTCAAAAGTCAAATGGAATTCATGCTATGCAGTCGGAAACATGTTACAAAATGAAAATATATTCTTATCTACGTATACTTATAAAGATTTAAACTGGCAATCATCACTTTATTCTACACTTTGTCATATTATTCAAAGCCACACAAATTATAAAGTTAAAATTAATGCAACAACTGCTATAATTCATATTACTAAGCGAAAATATTTCGGAGAGCACTATGGAATAATATGGAGCACAATAATAAGAGCTATAGAACAATCGTACAATCTGCAAAATTTTTATGAGTACAACCACAGAGATCAGTTTCAAGAAAAATTGTGCGTAGTAATGTGTCACATAATAAATTTAGCTACGTTTGATGATTTTCCTCTGCTTTCCCGTATGCTCTTACAAAGAGCAGAAGTGGTAAAACAAACGTGGATAAAAGTGACCACACGCATGATTCCTGGAAAAGCTACTCCTTTACTGTCTTCCTGTTCACATTTGGATGAATTACTAAGAAATCGTTCAATATTGAATCTAGAGCAAATAAACGCTATTAAGTTTGTAAGAGATTGCATACCTTTTTGCTACTAACTGAAAACAAAGTTTACTTAAATAAAATTTGTATTAAATGTTAGTTGGAATCGACTTATTTCTAAATGGCGCTTTTGTAGTTGCTTCACTAAAACCTGCCCATGACCGAATTATTTACAAATTACTGGGACCCGGGGTCAATAGGAAGCTATATAATTAACGCGGTCGGCGTAGCCGAATAGGTTGGTGCGTGACCACAATTCGGAAGTGCCTAGGCTCGAATCTCCGTGCCACATCAAAATGATGGAAAAAGTTTTTTTTTCTAAAAGCCCCTCGGAAGGCAATGACAAAAAATAGAACTCAAAAATATATGTTTTCAGTATCTTGTTGGATAACTGTTTCAACACTTTTGTAAGTCTATTGGGCATAGAGTTTACCGATTTAGCGGTAAACCTTCATCGTAGTTGCACCACCACCATGTTTCGTACTTGTTAATGCATTTTTTTTTATTCAGCGCTGCATTAGATGGAGGAATCCACACAATACAGTAGGTTCTGTTTTTATGCGGCTTTTTTTTATGCGGTTTTGAAAAAGTGCGGTTTTTTTTTTTTAATTACAAAATGCATGTCGACCTATCGGGAATTGTACATATAAACAAGATTCTAAACCAGCTAAGTAAAAACTCATCACAGATTACATCAGAAATGCTAACCCTACAAGTATGGAAAACCGCCTGCATAACTATCTAGATCAGACGAGTACTTTCCTCAAGTGACGAAAGTGATTTCACGCCAAATCCTAAACGAACGCGCAACATGTGGGTTGTCTGATTCTATTTCTGACTTAAATTTATTTTTCTATTCTGACGTTTCTTAAATAAAGATATAATTTTCAAAAATACAATATTTTGTTTATGCGATTTTATTTAATTATTTCAGATTCATGCGGTCTATGGAACGTATCTATAGTTATAATATGGGACTAGTGCCCTTTTCTATGCGATTTTATTACATTATTTCAGATTTATGCGGTTTTAGCACTTTGAAACGTATCTACAATTTTACTATAGAACTAGTAGCTTTTTTTATGCTGTTACTTGCGGAACGTATCTACCGCATAAAAACAGAACCTACTGTAAATAATAAAATTGTCAAATAAACAGAAATAATCGCAGCGCTAGGAACGGAGGCCTTCAGTTGGCTGTTGAAAAATTGCTGGTTTATATATGTATGTACGTCGTAGAAGATCGGAATCCTTCAGAAATGTATATTTTTTGGAAATGTTCGAATCGGAAGAATTAATTAGTAGTGATAGTGAATCATAACCGTCAAAATGCTGATATATTTGTCTATCAAGTCCAGGGCAAAAGGCTTATGAGTGCAGTGTATTGACTGAAGCATTGCAAAATGGGTATTGGCTAGGTGTATATTAGTGATTTTACTGCCGCCAGTGCGTTGCTGGGTGTAGAGTGTATTATAAAGGGTTTTCCAATAACAGGTGTTCTGAATAAATAGATTGCGCTATCGAGAGATAATTAACGATTTTTTATGGCCGGAATTGGATGGTGTTGATCTGGACAACGTTTAGACGGACCTACGTGCCATACAAGCAACGAAACCATTGATCCTTTACGGGAAAAGTTTCCGAACCGTGTTATCTCTCGAAGAGGTGATTACAATTGGTCACAGAGATCTTGTGATTTAACACCTTGTGACTTTTTTCTTTGGGTCACGTGAAAGAGAAGGTCTACGCCAACATCCCAGGGTCGATACAAGACCTTAAAGATGGAATTCATGAGGCTATCTAAGACATAGGGCAGTCACTTTGCAATTCGGTTATGGAAAATTTCATGAAAAGGATTTTGTCCTGTAAGCGTGGTCTTGATGGTCATTTGCCTGATTTTATTTTCCACTATTAACGGCATACCTTCCTCCTTATAATGAAATAAACATGCGATCATTTATATTAAAAAATAGCATTTTTCTTTGAACCCAATAAGCTACTTTGTTGTTGTTGTAGTTGTTGTAGCAGCAATACTAAACCCTCTCAGTATAGTGTAAATCACTGGTCGTCTTCGTCTGGCTCATCTAAAGGTAGGCCCAGGAAACATGCTGTTTCGACGGGTTGAGCTTAGAGGGAGAGGAGTGTTAGATGAGTAGGTTTTAGAGGGCATGTGAAAAGGTGGTTAGTGTCGTGCGGGGTATCTTCACTCGCCGGATATATGTTTGGTTAAGTAGGAGTTTAACTTGCTACAGTATCCAGAACGTAATTGTGCCAGTGTTCCGCGTGTCTCACGGGGAGGCTGGAGCTCTTCATCTGCAATAGGTGGTGTTTGGTTGTTGTTGCTGTAGCAGTACCTTTGCCCTGTCAGTGTAGTGTAATCACCGGTCATCTTCGTCTAGCTCATCTAACGGTAGGCCCAGGAAACTAGCTGTTTCGGCGGGTTGGGGCCAGAGGGAGAGGTGTTAGATGAGTGGGTTTGATGGGGCATGTGGAAAGGTGGTTAGTGTCGTGCGGGGTGTCATTACATGTCCGACATATGTTTAGTTTGTCGGGGTCGATTCTGGATAAGTAGGAGTTCAACCTGGTACAATATCCAGAACGTAATTGTGCCAAGGTTACGCGGGACTCTCGGGGAAGTTGGAGCTCTTCGTCTGCAATTGGTGGTGGTTGGACTCCGATAACGGCATTCGGAGGTCGGGAGCTTAAGAAGGTGGTGAGAGTCTCCCGATGAATGTCGTTTATGGCCTGTCTGTACACTGTCCGATCCTGGAGTGGTCTGCCTGTTTTGTCTAGGATCTGGTCCACGTAGTTTAATAAGTGCCTCCTGATGTGCCTGGGAGGTGGCTCAGGCTCAAGCAGGCGTCTGCATGGGTGAGGCCTACGGTGACACCCTAGTAGAAACTGCTTGCTGAGCAGTTTGTTATGCTCCTTCAGAGGTAGCATATGAGCCTCGTCGTTCAGGTGTTGTATGGGGGACATCAGGAGACTTCCTGTCGCGGTCCTAATGCAGTATTTTGGCAGGTCTGGAGCTTCGTCCACTGCGTATCACTGGTTCTAGGCGACCAGACAGGCGCAGCATAGTTAAGAACCGGTGGGCTTTGCTTTTTGCTATTGCTTTAAAGTCGACAGCAACAGTTCTTTGTCTTTGCCCCAAGTGCTGCCGTCAACCGATTTCAGGACCTTGTTGCGCTTCTGTACTCTCGTTGCAATAGCGGTTGTATGCGCTGAGATGGAGAGCAAGCTGTCAAAGGTGACTCCCAATATTCTGGGCTTGTTTACCATCGGTATTGGGCTATCATCGACGTGTACCTGAAGTTGCAGCTCGACCTCCTTTGTCCAGGTGGGGAAAAGGGTCGCCGTGGATTTAGTGGGAGAAAGTTGTAGGTTTCTCGCAGTGAAGAAGCGAGAAAGGCGAACAAGGTAGTTATTCACTTTGGAACACAGGCCATCGATGTCATTGCCCGACGCCATTATCGTACGTATCAGCGTATGAGACCAGGGAGACTCCCGCTGGTGGTTGGGGCAGCTTCGAGATGTAGAAATTAAAAAGAAAGGGTGAAAGGACACCACCCTGCGGTACTCCCTGCTTTATTTTTCTCTGTTTAGATGTTTGGTCTCGAAATATCACTGACGAATGACGACCACACAGGTAGTTCCCGGTCCACCTCTTCAGCCCTGGCGGGTATGTCGACTGATAAATATCATCCAGTAGCGGGGAATGGCTGACTGTGTCGAAAACCTTCTTCAGGTCCAACGCTACTAGGACAGTCCTCTCGCAGGGGCGGTTTTGGTTATGCCCGCGGTTTATTTGGGTATTTATGGCGGTGAGTGCAGTGGTGGTGCTATGCACTCGTCGGAAGCCGTGCTGATGTGGGGCTGGGGCCACGTGTTTCGTGAAGAGTGGGAGTAGGAGGGCTTCAAGTGTCTTCACTACTGGGGAAAGGAGAGTTATCGGACGATAAGACCCCTTCGTTGGCGAGTTTCCTGGGCTTCAGCAGTGGGACCACTCTCCCTAATTTCCACTTATCAGGAATGAGAAGAGTGGCCATAGACAGGTTGAAGACCTTGGTGAGATATTCTACTCCCAACGGACCCAGCGTTTCAACATCAGCATGTTTAGTCCGTCAGGGCCAATGGCTTTGAATGGTTTCATGTGCTGGATGGCCCACTGAACCTTATCGCTGGAAAAAGCAAGTGGCGCACTGTTGTATGGCAGTTTGTGCAACCGTCTGGTGGCACTACGTTTGGATCTGTCGGCCGGAGGATGCAGAATAAATTGGCGGTTTAAATAGCACGCGCATCTCTTCGGATCCGACGAAGCACGGCCGTTGAAGGTGATATCAACCTTGTCATTGCACTTCGTCGGGTTCGACAGGGACCTTACGGTGGACCAGAGCTTGCTGACACCAGAGGTGAAGTTGCAGGACTTCAGATGCTCTACCCATTCGGTCCGCTTGGTATGAGCGGTGCAACCCTGTCGAAATTTTCGTTGTATACCGAATTTAGAGTCGAATGCAATTTTTTCTTTCGATTGTGTAGCGTATAGTGGGAAAACTTGTTAAAATGTAAGTTGTTTGCGATTATTTATGGATTTATAGTAACCAAATAATAAATATATACTAATTTTGTTAATTTTATGCAGGTCGAAAGTCGTGAGTACCAAACAGCAATTAGAAAGGCTAGTTTCATTAATGGAAGAGAATCTACAATTCGCAAAATCGATTTGCACCAAAGTTCAAGCAGCAAAAAAATGGGAGGAATTTACAACGGAGCTGAATTGCTTGGGACCACCAGTTAGAACGGCAGCAAAATGGATTAAGGTTAATAATGGTTTTTTTTTTGTGATGTTTATAGAAATACATTTTTATTTTCCTTTGGCAGGTATGGACTGAAATACCTAGAGGAACTGAAATACATATTTTTTTCGAATGACGAATAATTGAATAAAGAAAATTTATAACAAAAATAAAACAGAAACTTTGGCGTAAAGGTTTCTATTTAATACTTTTTAGATTTTTCTATAATATTCTAAGATTTTCATTACTTATGCTGTATTTGCTATAAAAATGTGCTTTTCTTTGTTGCAGATCAGCCTCTGTACTACTAAATTGTATCCATCTTTGGCAAATATAATTTTCCAGGACATATATTGTTTCCGATAGCACAACAGACACAGTGGGTTGAGCAAGTCCTAGCATACCTTCATTACCAATACTCAATTGGTTCGATCCCTGAGCATAAAGTCGTAGAACTGTGGCTAGCTTTAAAATATTTGGAATGGATTTGGCTCGAGTGCACTGCTGCAACTGGTTTTCTGTACTGGACAGTAGGTTCATAAACGCCTCTTTAGATAATCTAAAGTTCTTTAAAAATCTGTAAGGAAATTTCTGTAATATTAAGTACGTCAACACATTTTGAAAATTCTAAACTTACTCAGTGGAAGCCATTTCTAGGGGGTTGGATGCGCCCCTGAACTGTTTTCTATTTCTAGCTAGTTCCACTAATCTTTCATCGTCCGATAAATCGTCGAACCACAACTCCGTTGTACTCATTTTCACAAAAAATACTTTTTTTAACTTTTAAAAATGTTGTTAGCAAAGAATTTCAACACAATCGGTTTTTCTTTTATTTTTATTTGCTGTATCAGCTGAGAACAAATTATCTATTGTAAATGTGTCGAGCGATCGAAATTCACAATATTCCTATTCTTCAACGAATGAGCACCATAATACCAAATGAAAATTCGTTCGATCAGCACTTTCGACTACAGTCGAAGATCGAATGTTGCTCATGAGTAATAAGTAATAAGGGCCTGACATTCGATTTTGGATCTTCGACAACCAGCGAATATCGCAGATCGAATCCAATTCATAATAGGGCCCATAATAACGGTCACCGGCTACAGTTAGTATGTTTTATTCGAATTTTTGTAAATAAATTGTTTTTAAAAGTTTTTATTTACAAGAGTTCATATACGTGCAAGAGAAACGAAGGCAAAAATGCGCGTATTTCTACCATTGTCATATAGGGTGCTACAGACAATTTCATGGATGACATTAAGCGTGCTGTGGTGATGGTGTAAATAGCTTCAGGTGTTGGACACGGGACGGTCGTTATGTGCCTGTGCTCAAATAAGTGCAGCGTTCCGACACCTATACGAGCAATTGTACCCACTTTCCGCATTTTTCACCTACGGCTCATGGCATTTGGTCAACGTAAATTTATGGATTACATTAGCAGTATATGAAATTTTAAGATGTATTAGTTTTAGACCATATGAATACATTTTCCTAACTCTTAGCCACGCCAAATATATTAAGGTATACAAACTTTAAGCTATAAATAGTAAATTTGTAATTTTTCATGCAAATAAAGTCCTTTTCATTTTTCTAACTCCAAATGCTTTATTATAGTTAGAGACCGACTGAGCTTCGGCATCGGCAATTTCTGTACACTTTGATGACAGAGGGTGTTCCTGAGGGGAATTGGTGTAAGTATCATGTGCTGCCATCTATCAAACGACGGCCAATTTTTTGAAAAAATTGTGTCTTCATTTCTAACGCGGGTACTTATTGAACTCCCCTTGTATATATATTATTATGCACGAAATACGAAATTAACTGATCTGTTGTATCTCATTTACGTTCACATATGCATTAATAAAATAAATAATTGGCACTTCTGTTAGGTGCTTGGCCGAGCTCCTCCTCTTATTTGTGGTGTGCGTGTTGATGTTGTTCCACAAATGGAGGGACCTACAGTTTCAAGGCGACTCCGAACGGCAGATATTTTTATGAGGAGCTTTTTCATGGCAGAAATACACTCGGAGGTTTGCCATTGCCTGCCGAGGGGCGACCGCTACTAGAAAAATGTTTTTATTAATTTTGCTTTCACCGAGATTCGAACCAACGTTCTCTCTGTGAATTCCGAATGGTAATCACGCACCAACCCATTCGGCTACGGCGGCCGCCAATAAATCCACAAAATTAACCTACCCGTTCACATATGGCAGTTTACCTGCAAAATTGACAATCAGCTGTCAATACTGTTGTGAAAGGTTTTTCTTTATAGAATTTATTTTGGTGGAATATTTCGGTGTTTTTAGTTTGTTTAATTATTATTAACGATATGAAGAAGAGACAAGGAGAAGGAATAGCTAATTTAATTGCGCAATTGGCTGCTGAGGATAAACAGTTAGAGGAAATCCGTAAACGACGTTTACTGAGGTTTCAAAAAATTATGGCATCAAAACGCATTCGAAATTCAATATTGCATTTCATAATAAGAAATAAAAGAACACACGTTTATGGACACACGCTTTTTTCTGTAAAATGAATTCCTAATTAATAATACCTAACAAACATTTTATTAGAATTATGTCTACAAATCTGTTTTCTTTCCCGGCATCCATTTTATTTAGTTTTTACTTTGACGTTTTTCTTTACACTCTTTATTATCGAGGATTATTTTGTAATCTCAGATTTTGGGAGAGAAATTTTGTATGGGAAACCACGCCTTTAAAAAAAAATGGGAAAAAATGTTTCCCTCGTAAATGCTACCCTGAAATAAGAGAGTGTCAAAACGCCCTTGCCATTTGTCAAGCCAGATTGTGGGATACTTTCTAATAGAATAAAATAAAATAAAACTGAATTTGATAAATTAAAATTAGTATTAAGTAGCTAATAGAAATATTGTTTAAAGTTTTAAATTTAAATTGAAATTAGATAAATAAATATGTAAAGATAAATTATATTTAAGCTTAATATTAAGTTATTTTTCTATACATATATAAGTATATCCATTACTGTTTTTCGCCTTCCTTACCTTTCGTTATTTACTTTCGATCATTGACTCTATTTCTACAGCTATACCTTCCGTTCTTCTTATTTCTACTTACCTTACTCACCTATACTTTCTCTAACTCCCCACGTACTGTTCTTTCATTTCCGCTATTCCTTTAATCTTAGTTTTAAGCACAATATAAGGACAGAAATTAATAAAGAGCAGCACTTTTAAATTGTTGTGCGTATGCGGTTTTCTTTTTTAATTACGCGAACAGGCAATATCAAATTAATTTCGCGCTTCTCCCCATACAATGTTTTTAAAGAATATAAATATCTTCACGAATTAGTGAAGATTTTTTACCATTACTTACCTAACCTTTTATAAAGGGTCCGCCATATAACTTTACGGATTTAAAAATGTTATAAAAAATAAACTATTCAATATTTTTCCAAACGGTTTTTTGAAGTACAATCCTTCCGGTTAATGATGGAACACAACTTCATTCATATGGCTGCCTCGACTAGCCATGCACCATCCCATACGATCGGTCCAATTTTTCAACACATTTTCGATTATATTGTTGAGAGCGACGGTGAACTGATGTTCCTGGTGATTCACGAACACTCTCGGCCACAGCAGCAATATTTTCGGGAGTACGCACGGTTTTTGGTCGGTCACGCATTGGTTTGTCAATAAGCAACCCAGTTTCTCTTACTTTTTTCGCAAAGTAACGCACATACGCTTCATTCGGTGTTTTTTTTCTTCCCATTGCCGTACGTAATATTCGTACACATTCTGCAACATTACCATGATTTTCAAAGTAATGTCGCAATATTTCCCAGCGTTCTTTGAGCGTATACACCACCATTTTCGTTCAGCGGAAGAATAAAACTAATTTTCTGTCAAATCAGATGACAGCTAAGTGTTACCATTCTTCAAATAATACCTAGTTCAAATCCGTAACGATAGATGGCGGGCCCTGTACTTAAATCAAGGGCAAAGGGAAAGTATTCATTCGATAAAACGATAGAACTCTTTCTGCTCTAAAAAATTATGTTAATTGTATTTTTGAGTTATTTAGTTCTTTCATTAGTCTTGAAGCTTGGAAATGGAATATTTAGGAGACAAAAATCAACATTTTCGACACTTCTCTTCTTTGCTATTCATCGAGGTCAAAAAGCTTCCGAAGCAGCCCGGAACATTTGCGACGCGAATGGAGAAGGTGTCACCGCATGGAAATGGTTTGCAAAGTTCAAAAATGGCGACTTTGACGTCGATGATACGTCCCGCAGGGAAAGGCTTCTGAATTCGATGAAGAACGTCTCAAACCACCTTTGAATGAGAACGGTCGCCAAACCAGTCGTGAATTGGCGGAAAAAATGAACTAAAATCATAAAACGATTCTCAATCATCTTCATTCAATGAGATTTACCGTCAAATTGGGAGCCTCGGTTCCTCAAGAGAACAACAAATTGCTTGGTTATAAACAGCACTTTTTGTGCCGAATTGTCATGTAAGATGAGAAGTGGTGCCTATACATCAATATGAAGCAAAGAAAGGAGTGGGCGGGTAAGAGATATGTAAAAGCCGAGAGTTAAACCGGCTTAATCCAAAGAAGATGATATGTGTTTGGTGGGACTGAGAGGGCATGGTGCACTGGGAAACGCTCGAAGAGAATGGGATGGTCAACAAGGAGCCGTACATTGCCCAGCTACACCGCGTGAATGAGGCTAATCGACTAAAAAGACCTGATCGACATAATCAAATCATACTCCTTCACGACAACGCCAGGACCTTACGTTGGACAAGACGTCAAAGTCGCACTCCAAGAGCTCAAATGGGAGGTCTTCCAGCATCCACCGTATTCTCCAGACCTTGCTCCAACCGATTACCATCTTTTCAAACCATATGAAAGGCGTTACCTTTGATAACAGAAAAGTCCTTAAAAACTGGATCAACAACTTCTTTGACACCAGACCAGGCGGAACGGCATCAACAAATTGGTTGAAAGGTGGGAAGAGGTTGTAAACAGCAACGGCGAATATATAATTGATTAACTTATTGATATAAATATTGTTTTTTGTTGAAATAAAAGTCTTCGGTAAAACATATTCCTATGAACTTATTCCCCAACCCATTATAATATTTATATGTACCTATAAATTCAGCACCTTCAGTGGGATTTCTAACACATCACCTTTCTTCCTCTTTTCATCCGACCAACATTACCCACATGACCATTTGCCAAAAATTGTGCAATTGTGGCTCTATGTTATTACATGCACATACACAAAATTGCTTAGCTAATTCTAATTTGAATACTTTGAAAAAAGTATTAGGCACTCCATTAATTACTAATAAAAACATTAATAATTAGTAGGTCCACCTTCCTTTGATAACAGTTCTCTGGGGCATGCTGCGTACAATCTTTGAACATTCGGCTCTACTTATGGTGCTCTACTCGTAAATTAAACCGTTTTTCAGGGCTGTTTGGGATATTATTCTTTATTATTTTATCTTATGTTTTGAAATAGCCCACATGTCCTCCATGGAGCCTCCATGTTGAGCTCTAACTAAATTAGTGTCGCCGAAAACGCGCGTTATTGAAGGCGAAAGTACAGTCTCTAAAACATTTATGTATTTTTCATTGTTCATGCGAACCTCGCAGATGAACATTTCGCCGACACCATCAGCAGCCATACAGCGCCACATCAGAATGCCTGTAGCCATGCTTAACAGTGGGTACCATGAATTTGGATGGTATTCCTCGGCAAACCATTGCCCAGGTCACAATAGGTGTTCCAAATACCTGTAGGAAAGAAAAAAAATGTCGTTTTATAAGATTTGTGTTATTTCCTCGAAATTGGTCTAAGGCATGGTCGATTGTTAATATAATATTTTAAAATGCTGCAAACTACGCCTCCCTCGAAGTTCGACTCATCAGACCTCATAATATTCGACCAATCTTCCTCCGTAAAATGTTGGTATCGGAGAGCCCATTCTAAATGCTTTTCCCCAATTTTTTTACGATCCTTGACAGACGACCAAATTGGCAATCTCAGCCTGAGACTTCCCAACATCACTTAAAACATGGATTCTCACTTTTTGCCGTAAGAAATTATGTATCGGCTTAATAATTTTGCACTAAAGATTATTCATACAATGACGACCAAATTTAAAATGCCAAATATTTTAAGTATACCTTTAAAAATTCAACTTATTAGACTTTACGCAGCAGGTCCATGGCACACCTGCTGTGCAATACAATTTATTGTTGTAATCAAAGGTTTGACACACATTTGTAAAAAGCTGCGGTTACTCTGGTAACCACATTTGAAATCACTTGTATTTTAGTGGGGTGCCTAATAATTTTGGCTAAAGGGTTTTCCAATAGCAGGTGTTATTTTGAATAGGATTGCGCTATCTAGAGATGATTAACGATTTTTTATGGCCGGAATTGGATGGTATTGATCTGGACAACGTTTATTTTACAAGACGGCGCTACGTACCACACGAGCAACGAAACCATTGATCTTTTACGGGAAAAGTTTTCGGACCGTGTTATCTCTCGAAGAGGTGATCACAATTGGTCACCGAGATCTTGTGATTTAACACCTTGTGATTTTTTTCTTTTTCAAAGACGGAACTCGCGAGGCTATCGAGGACATAGGGCAGCCACTTTGCAACTCGGTTTTGGAAAATTTCATGAAAAGGATATTGTCCTGTAAGCGTGGGGGTGGTGGTCATTTGCCTGATGTTATTTTCCACTAATAACGGTATACCTTCCTCTTTGTAATGAAATAAACATCCGATCATTCATATTAAAAAATAGCATTTTTCTTTGAATATCAAAATAACACTTCTTATTGGAAAACTCTTTATATGTATATTATATATATAGTAGTTAAATTTCAATTATTAGTTAAGACAATTAAAGCTATTTTTGGTAAGTTCTTGCCTGTTATAATTGCAAATGTAATTGTTCCCTTTAAAATCGTTAGTGGGTACAAAAATGGGAAGAGGGCCTCACTGTTCACTTGAAAAGAAAAACATTATTTGAGACCTTTACGAAGAAGCTTCAAAACAAACAAAATTTGCAACAATTAGCAATTCACGTAAAATGGTAATATAAGGTCATCAAATGTATTAGTTGGTACAAAAAGAACGAAAGTTTGAAAGACGCCTGATCGAAACAATACAATTTAGCAGGACAAGGCCATCGTTAAGAAAAGTAAGCGTGCCCCTATCAAGACCTCTCGAGCGATAACGCTGGAAATAAATGAGGAATGTAGGACGAATATATCAAGCAGATTTGTGCGAAGATGCCTTCAAGAAAATAAATGATATGGGCTTTTAAGCAGGAAAAAAAAACTGTTACCGAAAAAAATATCAAGGCAAGTTTGCCTTTCGCAAATGCCTATACTAAAATTTATATGATTAGTCCTGATGGGAAGACCTTAGATCATCGAGCAAAAACTAAAAGTTTAATCTCCGCTATAAAACAAAGACTGTAAAGCATGGTGGGCGTAGCTTGAAAGATTGGTGATCATTTGCTTGAAATGGAGTTGGGCCAATAGTGAGAATAAATTGCAATATGGATAACTTTACTTATCTTAATATTCTCAAAAATATGATGAAGCCGTATTACTTCGAGCCCATATCAGTTAACTGGTTATTCACGCATGATAACGACCCCAAGCATGCAGCAAAAGTAGTGAAAAATTGGCTTTCCAAAGAAAAAATTGCAGTTCTGAAAAAATTGAAAATCTGTTGGACGATATTAAGGTTAAGGTTGGGCAAACAAATTTCGTTTTATAAACTACGCTGCATATTATTGTAGTTGCAAATAATAATCAGCCACTTTATAGTATTAATAATACAAATAAAAGAGATTCAACAAAGAGTCTTGATTCAAACAGTATTTTTCAGATATTTTCGAAAGTTCTAACCAGTTCTGTTGTATGCAGTACAATACCGTACTACACCGTGATCTTATGTATACATATATACTCCAATAAATATTATGTATCTACATATAATAACGCATCAAAACACGCCGTAATTCCTATTCAGCGTCAGTTATACCTACATACCAAATTAGTAAAATAAAAACAATAAAATCTTAAAACTTACACAACTCTATGAATTTTAATTCAATTAGAGTCAAATATAGCTCATTTGACGCAAAAATAAATTTACTATAACAACAGTGTACCAAAACAATTTCTTAATATCGGAGAATATCGTAAAAATGATGTCAAAGTTGAAAAAATGGAGAAAAAACAAAAAATTCCAAAAACTTACAACTACAGTATCGTCAGTTTTCAATTTAAAAAAAATCATGAACACACTGTCAAAAAGGCTTGTTTTGTTCTTTCGAACTAAAAAAAAAGTACAAATCGGATGGAAATTGGTGAAGTTAGGAGTGATTGTTCACATCAACCTACTGAAAAACGGTTTTTTGGCCATAAAATGAGATTTTGGGGGTGTATTGGAAATTTCTTCTATACCAGTTTTTTTAGTTTGTCTATAGCTACAAGTTGTGCTAGGACTCCATAAAAGTATAATATCACTCTCGCACGAGCTCCTCTTCTTATTTGTAGTGTGCGTCTTGATTTTTTTCACAAATGGAAGGACCTACAATTTTATGCTGTCTACGAATGCTACGATGGCTTTTTATAAGGAGTGTTTGCCTGATAGAAATACACTCGGAGGTTTGCAATTGTTTGCCGAGGAGCAACCGCTTTAGAAAAATCTTTTCAATCATTTGAAGTCTCATGTCCGGGGCTTCGAACCAGGCACTTCCGAATGGTGATCACACATCAACCGCCTTATTCTAATATATATTTCATATAGTTTAAGCTGGTACATGTAAACATGTATTATGGGGTTAGGTGTAGTCAGAGGCCCGAAAAAATTATGTTTTTCAATCATTTTATTTTGCTAGTCAATTGCTTTATTTTACAAAAATAAAAACATAGCATTATTCGACTTGACTTTAGCTAAATTTCAACGAAAATGAAAATTCAATGAAATTTCAATGAAATTAATAATTGTAAAATTGCTGTTTGTGTGGATTCCGTTTCTCCAGAAGTCCCTTGCGGTTATCATCACAAGTCCTTGGAGATTCATCTAAAATCAATCGGACAAGAGAAATTAGTTCTATAAATAGAATAGCTTTTTTTTCAAAATTAACAATATGGCAGCCTCAGGACATATTTTTCAGATTTTCAAAAAAAAAACCGAAATTAAAAAAAAATCCTTGTATCAGGCACGAGTTTTTTATATTTCTCAAAAGCAGTATAAATTTTATTGCAATCTATCAAGCCGTTTTCAAGTTACAGTAATCACCAGTTCAAAAAACAGTTTTGAGAAAAACGCATTTAAAGTTTTGCTATCAATATCTGGAGCGCCTGAGCGCCAATTGTTGATTAGCACGGAAAGTACTTGTCGGATTCAATTCAAATTTTCACACAATATTTTTAATTTATTATACTTTAAGAAGATGCAAAAATAATTAAGATTTTTTAAAATTCTGACTACCCCTAACCCCTTACAGCTTTCTACATAATGAAACATCACTATTTTCCCAAAGAGAAAAGGCGTAGCTTACTTCCGCAATCAATAAAAAAACACACTAGAATGTATGCTCTTTTTTAACTCGGTGCACCAATAAATTCAAAAACTTTGATATACAGTAGGTTCTGTTTTTATGCGGCTTTTTTTTATGCGGTTTTGAAATAGTGCGGTTTTTTTTTAAATTACAAAATGCATGTCGACCTATGGGGAATTGTACATATAAACAAGATTCTAAACCAGCTAAGCAAAAACTCATCACAGATTGCATCAGAAATGCTAACCCTACAAGTATGGAAGATATATAAAGATATAATTTTCAAAGATACAATATTTTGTTTATGCGATTTTATTTAATTATTTCAGATTCATGCGGCCTATGGAACGTATCTATAGTAATAATATGGGACTAGTGCCCTTTTTTATGCGATTATTTCAGATTTATGCGGTTTTAGCATTTGAAACGTATCTATAGTTTTACTATAGAACTAGTAGCTTTTTTTATGCTGTTTTTTCTTTATGCTGTTTCTTGCGGAACGTATCTACCGCATAAAAACAGAACCTACTGTATTTAAATGATATACATAAGCTTTGTCCGCGATACAAAAAACTTATCCCAGTTTGTTACAAGTTATTATGAAATCGCGTTTGCAAAAAACTTTCAAAACTAATAAGAAGAGAACACACATTTCATTTGGAGGCGAAGTTGGAAATTCCTGTTTTCTTGCAAATATTTGTAAATTCTTTTCCGTCTGTACATTTTTATATTTTTCTTTTTGGAGAATTAAGTTACTTAACTTCTCCGAACTTTATTGCTTTAAAACACATGTAGCGACTTCCGAAAACTGGTATTTTATATTTCGCGATTTTGACAACGTACGACATCAGTGGTACGAATAAACAAACAGGAGGAAGAGAAGTTATTTGTTTGTGCATATTCAGAGAATGGCTTAGTAATATTGTATCTTAAGATTTGTGATTTTTAAATTGACAAAATTGATAAAAATTAAGTGCCGCGGCTTATATTTTGAAAGTACGAATTATAACAATACCTTCAAATGAATTTTGCTTGCTTTTTCTGCCGATGACGCCGTGGCAGGAAAGTATGTGTATGTGTGTATAAATAATTTCTTGTGTTGGGCAGTTTCCGCTGCTATCGCTTACTTTTCCTCTTCTTTTTCGGTTCTTTACAGCATTGACATCACGGCGATTTGCGAAGGCGTAATCTTGTATTCTATCATTCTCGGGTATATGATATACAATGTATATTATACATAGTTTAATATAAAGTTTATGGACATACTTACTTACACATACATACGCATATGTATCCAATGAATGTAATACAATTCACAGATGGTTATGCAGTTCATTCGTATTTAATGAAAAAAGTGAGGCGAGTGTGGGACGAGTTTTCTCCCACATCCGTCGGTTACCATAATAGGGGTACAATACAAAATGAGTAGAACTACAAAAAATAGTACTTATTTTGAATCTACTGAAAACCAGTACACTTAAATTTTCGGAACAGAAAATCCAGTATTGTACTGCTGAAATAAGTACGCCTGACAGCCCTAAACAATACTAAAATGAAGTACATTGAAATATAAATGTTGAATGATTATTATTTAGTCAAGAATGTGGATATTTTTACAATTTTCGCTTTGTTGGAAATTTAAAACTTTTTTATTCTCACCAGCTAGAAATGTGCTCGAAAGTGGTGGAGAACATATCTATCTTTTGGGTTCGTAAGATATCGCTACCTGTGATATTGTATTTTTTTGAACAGAGGTACCCAAAAGAATAATATTGTGGGGCGTACGTTTTGTACATGTGCGTCTTGATGTTGCCGTAGATATAGGAAACCCAGCAATTTAATACAATGTCCGAAACTCTGGCAGTTTTTATAGGACCATTTTTTGGGGGAAATACCTTCCTAAATTTTGGTATTACTTTCAGAGAGGAGATGGAAAAACTTTTTCTAACGCCGTGAAGACATATAGTCACTGCAAATATAGATATGTTAGAATTGATATAGATGGTTCAGAAGATTGAATGCTGCTTTTTATGAAATATTTATATTATAACTATTTTTTTGGGTCTTCTCGGTAATACAATGCGAAAGAAAATTGCATTATAATAATAAGAAATAATTACAAAAATAATCCGTTGTTGATCAAAACGTTGACAATGCAGTTAAGTATCTTTAAAACAATATTTCTAGAAAATATATATATTGAAATGGGATATTCCGATTCAAAATACGAAATTTCCTTTCGAATTGCAATTACCATTCGCATCGCATTACAGAGTGGACCTCCCGGATTTTTGATGCCCCTTAGTTGGGCAGCCAACTTATTTTTCTGAGTGATCTAAAGCCGTTTTGATCTTTATTGATTCAATCTAATAGGATACCTGATGATGTGAGTTATCAATTTCAATCTGTTCAGAGAAACAGTGTCTATAATTCAAATAATCTAAAAGCCTTCTCGGTAATGGCAACGATTGTATCAAGTCTTTCCGTATAACGGTTTTTAAAATCACAAATCTGAAATTTAAAGTTATAAAAATTGTTGTTTTAAAGTGTACCTTTATGCCAGCAATTGAAAAACAAATATTCACCTGCACATATGCTGCAAACTTTGAACGTGCTTGAATCTAGATACCGGGTTTGTTAGTTGCACTCTCATGGGACCATGCTCGGGTCGTCTATGTAGAAAAAATAAGTACCTAGAACACAAGTTTATTACTTTACTTTTTGCCTATTTTTATATTATAACTCTGCCAACCTTCCACTTCTTGAGTGTTCAACTGCTTTCTCAATGAATTCAGTGATCGTCTGCGACTTAAATTTTGCATATGAGCCAAATGAAAATGTTCCTGCAATGACAGAAATAGAAATAATAAAAGTTTCCATCTCATAATATATATATATATATATATATAACTATATATATCCTTTAACTCCACGTGGAGCATAGGGGTCATAATAATATCCATATATTATTCCACGAAAGGGCGTTTATTCCCAACGATATAATTTCGAAATAAAGGGTTTTGCAATAAGAGGTGTTATTTTGATATTCAAAGAAAAATGCTATTTTTTAATATGAATGATCGGATCTTTATTTCATTATAAAGAGGAAGGTATACCGTTAATAGTGGAAAATAACATCAGGCAAATGACCACCACGACCACGCTTACAGAACAATATCCTTTCATGAAATTTTCCGAAGCCGAGTTGCAAGGTGGCTGCCTTATGTCGTCGATAGCCTCACGAATTCCATCTTTGAGGTCTTGAATCGACCCTGTGCTGTTGGCGTAGACCTTCTTTTTTACGTGGCCCCAAAGAAAAAAGTCACAAGGTGTTAAATCACAAGATATCGGTGGCCAATTGTGTTCAGGTCTTCGAGAGATAACACGGTCCCGAAACTTTTCCCGTAAAAGATCAATGGTTTCGTTGCTTGTGTGGCACGTAGCACCGTCTTGTTGAAAATAAACGTTGTCCAGATCAATACCATCCAATTCCGGCCAAAAAAAAATCGTTAATCATATCTCGATAGCGCAATCCATTCATCTGTAACACCTGTTATTGGAAACCCCTATACGTAAGCGGATAGGAGTTGAGCGTTAATTCAGCGTCAATTAGCGATGCACGTAGGACTTGCTCACGAAACCGGGCTTTTGGCAAATTTTGCAAGTATTGATTTCATGGACCGCAACATTTGTCTTCAGATTCTCCCTTTGGAGCGTCAGAAGTTTTAAAGCTGAATGACATCTCTGGGTACTCTTCCTCCACACCTCGTGACAATATATCTATACCTTCCTTTAGGAATCAATTGGGCCACGAACATGTATCCTGTTGTCAGAAAGCGTACGTTTAGGCCCACCACGTCGCGCGTTAAAAGGCTTCAGCACTATCAGAGATGAATCGGTGGGGACAGAAAGAACGATGTTAAGGTAAACAGCCTATGTAGTAGGTACGCAACAATACACCTCACCACTCAAAACGAAGTTTCCTCATCTGTGGTGGCACGGGTTCGGCTCGACATGTGCGACGCACTGAACAGTTTTTTATGACTTCTCGTGTCAAAACTCTAAGTCCCACAATCCAGTGGCACTGCTTAACTTCGTTGGCAATGATATCGCTATATGGATGATGGTACTTTCAATCAGTAGAGCAAAACGTGCGACCAATTGATTTACTCCGGTCCAAACTACCTTTCGTCACTGCTAGTAGCTCAGAGTACTAGTCAAAAAAAATGTCACTACTTCCTGTTCTTGGAGGTGTAGCAGAAAACTTAAAATCGACCGGAGCGCTACTTGCGAGATTATTCATGTGTGCTCCAGTTAGCGCTACTACTACTCCTCCCATAGCTGTGTTCGTTTTAGTTTTGTTAGATGCATTTTGTATATATATACAGTAGGGAGCAAAAGTGTTTCCATAGTTGACATTCTCAACTTTGTGGGCCAATAAAATGCAAACGAATGAAGCAAATCAAAAAAACCTTTTGTTCTAATAATATGTCTTTAATTCTTAACAAATTGCCGTATATGATAAAAACAAAACAGAATCAGCAAAATATTCAATCAAAAAAAACCAAAACAACTCGCATGTGTACAATTTTGCACCTTTAGTGAACAAAATGAAATATGATATGAAATTAATATTTTGTCCACAGATCCTTATTAGCTATTACACCTTTTATTCGGTTTGGCATACTCTCGGCCAACTTCTCTATGGTTTCTGTTGTAATTCGGTTCCACTCCAGTTCTACACTCTTCCAAAGATCGTCTAGGTTGGATGGCGCTGATTGATATTGCCCGAGCCGTCACTTCACGATTGACGACAGGTTCTCAATCGGATTGAGGTCGGGACTTTGAGCTGGCCACTCCATCAACTTAAAATTTTGGCTTTTTAACCATTCGCGGACAATTTTGGAAGTATGCTTCGTTTCCCCATCTTGTTGAAAAGTAATTTCCTCTTCGGGATATGCACACTTGTCCAGAAAATTTGATAGTTGGGTTTGCTAAATATTCAGGTAGTCTTCTTTTAACATTATACCATCAATTTTTTGTAATGGTCCAATGTGCCACCAAGTAAAGCATCCCCAAATTTTGACATTGCCTCCTCCATGCTTGATGGTTTGCTTCACATGGGGTTTTTGAAGCTTGTCGCCGGGTCTATGCCAATAGTATTGCTTGCTATCCGACTGAAAATGGTTGAACTTGGATTCGTCTGACCAGATAACACGTTTCCAGTCATCTAGAGTCCAGTTTCTGTGTTCCCGGGCAAATTTCAATCGAGCTTTGACATTCTTCTCGGATAGAGCTGGTTTATTTTTTTCACACTTGCCACATATCCAATCTTAGCCAGTGCTCTTCTAGCTGTCCACCGACTCACGTCTTTTCCTATGTCCATAGATGCCTTCTTTGGTGTTAGGAACTTATCAGATCTCATTTTCGACATCATTAGTCTGGCGTCAGAGTCTTTTAAGACGCGTTTCCGGCCATTAATAATGTTTTTGGGTGCAACATTTCGTCTTTTTTGGACCCGCTGAATGGGAAATCTTAAGCTGATCTGCAATAGCACGAGTCGAACAGCCACTTTCAGTTAGGCTAATAATACTATTTTCGACATCAGACGAAAGCTTCTTCATTTTTTCGCGGTACTTTATAGACTAATTGCTAAAATCAACAAATCTGTTTCGAATAATAAGAAACACGTGATTTTCTGGATCTTATAAGCGAAGAATGAACAAACAACAAACAAACCGTATGTCTTTTGCTGAAAAGAGAATTAAGAAATCAAACAAAAGTAAGAATAACGGAAGGTGCAAAATTGTACACATGGGAGTTGTTTTGGTTTTTTTTTGTTTGAATATTTTACTGATTCTGTTTTATTTTTATCAAATACGGCAATTTGTTGAGGTTTAAAGACATATTATTAGAACAAAAAGTTTTTTTGATTTGCTTCACTCGTTTGCATTTTATTGGCCCACAAAGTTGAGAATGTCAACTATGGAAACACTTTTGCTCCCTACTGTATATAACCAACAAATTAAATATGTCCGTGTACTGGAGGTTGCAGGTATCACATTTTTGCTCCACTACTCCATCTGTTGAAGTTCAGAGTAGTAGAGAGAGTAAAAAGGAAAACTGGGAAGTAGCGGAGCAATTTCAATCCCTGATTTAAATCATGCTACACAGACGATCTTTCTAATATCTATGAATAACGACAATTCATTGTTCCGCTGGGATCGGCTATGTAGTGAAGACCTTGTTATAATTTATATCAGGTCAGTCCATAAGTTCGTGCGTATTTTACCCATAATTTCACTTTTGTACGATTTTTGCATACAAAAAATTATTCGCGGAATATAACGGAACTATTTATATTTTCTTTGATATATTGCATATTAAGGCTAACATCAGCCCTAATAAGCTTAGTATCTCACAACATGCGCACTGTAAAGGGAAATCTACAGAAACGCACTTAACTCACTTGTTACAGAAATCGAGAAGACAACTTATAATAAAGAATTCACACTGGTAGCCTTCCTTGATATCGAGGGCGCGTTCAACAACATCCTACCGAATACCTTAATAGAGGCACTGACGGATTTCGGGATCTGTGGTGCTCTGGTTGAGTTCATCAAAAACATGCTCTTGAGCAGATTTGTGATCGCAACCCTAGGGACCTCAAAGATCAAGAAAAAAGTTAGCAGAGGAACACCTCAAGGCGGTGTGCTGTCCCCCCCTCCTATGGGTGCTGGCATTAAACTCCTTGCTAAAGAGTCTAGAGGAGAGAGGACAACACGTCGTAGCATATGCGGAAGGCAAATGTCGAGGATAGAGTAAAAAGAGCGACAGCTGATAGGACTAAGTTGGGGTCTCTCCCCATCTATCGTATATTGGCTTTACACAGCAATTGTCAGACGGCATACTAGTATGGTGGCCGGCTTTAGATAAGTTATACATTAAAAGAACCATGGTACATGTACAAAGAATGGCCAGTCTTTGCGTCTGCGGGGCCCTTAGGACCACACCCACAGATGCACTAAATTTATGCTTGACCTTTTACCAATAGAGCAATTCGGTAAGCAAACAGCTGCCAAAGCAGCTCTCAGACTTAGAGAAATCGGCCTACTCAGAACGAACCAAAGAGGACACTCTTCAATTTTAGAAAAAATCCCCTGCATTCCTGGCACAACGGATTTCTGTAAGACCAAGGACATCAACTTAAATAAATCCTTTGTCACAGTATTTCCTTCCAAAGGCGAATGGGATAACGGGCTTATTGTTAAGAAAAATGATTTAAACATCTACACAGATGGCACAAAACTGGACAACAAAGTAGGTGGAGGGGTTTACTCCGATAAACTCGGAGTATGCTAATCATTTCGTCTACCTGATCATTGCAGTGTATTTCAGGCTGAAGTCACTGCCATAAAAGAGGGATTTACGGTAATAAATATGGGAGTGTTATCCACAAATGAAGTCTTTATTTACTCGGACAGTCAAGCGGTAATAAAAGCGCTTGAATCCAAAACACACTCGTCAAAAACAGTTTTAGAATGTTTTAAACTACTAAATCACGTATCTAAGTGCTACAAAGTGCACCTTATCTGGGTGCCTGGCCACAGGAATATAGCAGGAAACTGCAAGGCGGATGAACTTGCTCGAACCTGCTTATAGACAGGGAAACCATCAAAAAGGTAAATACAACCTGGCAAAACCTCACAACATGCGAACTAAGCAGACAGACATGGCCGAACTGGAGCAGCGGTCGATCGAAGATCTTGCTAAGATTTCACAGAGAAGCTATAAAAAAAATGATAGGGGTATTAAGTGGTCATTGTTTAATAGGCAGCCACGCTAGAAGGTTAGGACTCCCATAGTTCGATTTCTGTAGAAGCTGTCTTAATACAGAAGAAGAGGAAACAGTCAGACACCTTTTATGTGACTGTGAAAGCTTAGCTATGAGAAGGCTGCGCACGCTTGATACAGCATCTTTAACCGATGTAGCGGACATAGTCCATCTAAAACTAACGAAGCTCTGCTCGTTTATTAAAGCAACCGGATGGTTTGAAAAGGAACACGTAGAGTAAGGATAAGCTCCAGTGGTATCACAATGGACCTGCGAAAGGTCTAAGTGTGTCTTTATGACACTCACCCTACCTACCTACCTACCTTGATATATTGTGTATTCAACAAGTGATTTTAATCGCGGATAGAAGCACTGTTGTTAAAAAATAAAATGGAATCTTCGAACGCGTATAAGAGGCATATTATAAAAGTGGTAAAAATGCAACAACTGCTACTGCAGAAATAAACCCTGTTCACGGAGAGGATACCGTGAGTGTAATGACTGCGCAAAAGTGGAGGATTGTCCGCGCGCTGGTCGTCCTGAAGTTTTTAACTCCGACGCCTTGCTCGAACTCGTGGAAGCTGAGCCAAATTTGACAGTAGATATGATAGCTCAGAGGTTGAATTCATCGCATGGAACAGTTCACAAGCACCTGGTTCAGTTGGGAAAGATTTCAAAGCTGGGAAAATGGGTTCCGCATAGACTTTTCGACGCCAACCTTCAGCAGAGAGCGAATGTGTGTTCTAAGCTGTTGCAACGGCTTGAAAATGAAAGTATTTTGAGCCCTATCGTTACTGGTGATGAAGAATGGGTCATTTACAATAATCCTATTCGCAGAACCGATCCCTAAAGATGGCCTTCATCTATCGAACCTGAATGAGGAACCTAACAAAAATCGACCGTCTTTAGTGAAGTGAGTGCAAGACCTTATACCGCATGGCAAACATTAGGCAAGCTGAACGAGCTCGGATGGGAGCTAATGCCGCATCCACCGTACTCTCCGGATATTGCACCTTGTGATTATCACCTTTTCCATGGACTTCAATATCATGTGAGTAACAAGAACTACTCCTCAAAAGAAGGTATAAAAAGGGATAACGAAGCGTATTTTGGCTCCAAGGACAATCAATTTTTTGAGCAGGGAATTAAAAATTTGCCTAAACGTTGGGAAGACATTGTAAATAATAAAGGAAAATATATTATTGATTACTAAATGCTTTAAACATCTTTTTCATTAATTTTAAAACCACCTTTAAAAAACGCACGAACTTATTGACTGACCTGATATAAACTATGCCATTAAGATCATATTTATGTAAATTATAAAATTATAGGTTTTTTATAATATAAATATTATAAGCTTTATTCAACACAACCTTTTACCACGGAGTGATCTGCCAAATAGGACCATTTGCAACAGAACTCCCATTTACAAATTCTAATTGGACAATGGTGAGTTTCACACTTTATTACTCTTCGCTGGTTTGCTCTGGTCGCTCTCATAGCAGTCGTCTCACACTTTCATTGTAACTGCAAGTAATGCGTGTGCTGTTCGCTGTTAACTGAACTCGCTTTCACAGCAGTCGACTCACACTTGCATTGCAACTGTAGAAGCGCTGTAGAGTCGTATGCTTAAGATGTTCGCTGGTAGGAACACATCAGAGAGCATATCCATGTATGAAGGTGGCCAGCAGTTATTTCTGCTTAACTTGTATAGCTTAACTTCTATAAGCAAATCAATTACCGACGGTGAAATGGAGTACCAATTTATTGAAGTTAAGTAATTTTGCGAATTTCCATCTTGCCAAAACATTTTACTGCCAGAACAGTACACTTTTTTTCTTTGTTAAGCGTGGCATACGCGAGGAACATTGTTTCAAGCGGTCAATATTGCCCGTGTATGGGCATGTTTGAAACAATGTTACGGTTGAAGTTATTAAAATTTTTGGATTTTGGGAGTTGGCATGTTGAAAACAATGTTACCGTGTGTATGGGCGTGTTCGAAACAAGAGACGTATTGTAACATCAGTTATTTTGTAGATGCAGAAGAGTACACATGGCATCAATCGTACAGATGGTTGGAAGATTCGACACCTGGAGATATTGATCCAAAAGATTTTTTAGTTCCGTAGGTAATGGCAGTTTCAGTTCATTTATTTTCCAGTAAAAATCTTCAGAACATATTCGCTTTCCTTTATAATTATATTTAATCGATTTCTCAAAAAGTATGGAAGTACATATATGAACATGCATATATGAACGTACAACCTTATATATCGCCTTTCTTTCAAAGTGATGTTTGAACCAATCTTCAACGGTCAACCATGTTTGTAACATGAATTTCAAAAATGTTAATGCTTGATCAATTTTTATCTAGGACTATCAGCCAGTGCATCTGACCAAATTATCACCTATTTATAGAGATTTCAAAAACGTAACAGCTTGACATGAGGATAAACAAAATATATTGGTGTTACATGGACTCTGCCGAGGATGAATTAACGTAATATATCTAGAAAATAAACTTATATTGTTTATACTAAATGTATATTGTTCATACTTAACGAATAATTATTGTACGAAAACCTCAAAATCCATTTCGACTAACAGCTGTTCATCAGCCCATGGGGTGGAAATGTGGCAAGTTTTGAAACGAACTCCTGGACGCGCTCTCACACAACATTAAAGAATTTCGCATCTATTACCTATGGTTCAGATGACAACGATTGCGTTTCCATTTATGGTGAAAAGATTTTCTACTTATCAGACCGTTTCGGCTCTGAGCGAATTTGACAGAATCAGCAATTTGGCTGGCGTGACTTGGGTCACGAAACCCTTTCTTTTTAACGAAAAATCTGAGATTGTGTTATTGATATACGAAACAATCAACCAATGACCACACTTCATTGCTATCTGAACAACGGAAAAAAGCATATCACTATATCACTAATGTAATAGCACAAACATTTCACATGTATTAAGGCAATCGTCCAATCAGTTTTTGTTCAGATAGCAATGAAGTGTGGTCATTGGTTGATTGTTTCGTATATCAATAACACAATCTGAGTTTTTTCGTATATCACTAATATAATAGCACAAACATTTCACATGTACGAGTATTAACACAATCGTCCAATCAGTCGTTGTTCAGATAGCAATGAAGTGTGGTCATTGGTTGATTGCAATTTTCGTATATCACTACTATAATAGCACAAACATTTCACATGTATTAACACAATCGTACAATCAGTCGTTGTTCAGATAGCGATGAAGTGTGGTCATTGGTTGATTGTTTCGTATATCATAACACAATCTCAGTTTTTTCGTTAAAAAGACCCAAGTCACGTCAGCCCGATAGCTGATTCTGTCAAATTCGCTCAGAGCCGAAACGGTCTGATAAGTAGAAAATCTTTTCACCATAAGTGGAAACGATTTAGACTTCCATTGTTGTTTGAAAGTTTGAATGATTGGCGCGTACACCCTTTTTGGGAGTTTGGTCGAGCTCCTTCTCTTATTTGTAGCGTGCGTCTACAGTTTCAAGCCGACACAGAACGTCAGATATTTTTATGAGGAGCTATTAGAAAACATTTTTCTTCATTTTGGTGTTTTACGGAAACTCGAATCTACGGTCTCTCCAAATTCCGAATGGTAGTCACGCATCAACTCATTCGGCTGCGGCGGCCGCCAAAACGTTGCATTATGAATAAAAACTCTCCAATATCGTGGGAACCATATTGCCATACCCCTTTTACAGACTACTTTGAAATTATGTTGAAAATAAACTTCCTGGATAGCTTTCAAATGCAAAACAAACCTTGCTTTTCGGAGCATTCTGTGCGAAGTTATTATAATACATTACATGTATTCGTACATATGCACGTATTTCGGGACTTTATTTTATATTTATTTCTAAGAGAATATAGAAAGGCCTTTTTCGGAAAATTTACCTTAAGTGATTCACAACTGATTGAGATTATCAATGGGGAAAATTATCATTGGGATGAACTTTTGCGTTTTAATAAATACTAGGATCGACCATGCGTCGAAATTTCGACGTTATTCGACATTATATAAATACGGAGAGCAAAATTTAGTCATACCTTAGTTTAGTATTTATGGCCTAGAAAAAAGTTGTATACAAATAGATAGGTTAGGTTAGCCTTGTTGGCAACAAGCCACGCATAGGCTTCTGGTCCCTAGCAATGCCAGATGGAGACCGACCTCTATGAATATCGAAAGTAGACATCATGTAGGATGTTAGCGCTTTTGGCGAATCTAAGCAGCGCTGGGAGATCCGCTTTTGAGACGTCCTCCAGACCCTCAAACAAGGGGGCTCCCAGGCATTTTAAACGCGTTTTTAATAATGCCGGGCAAATGCACAGAAGGTGTTCTAAAGTTTCCTCAACATCCTCTATGCATTTCCTGCATTTGTCCGTGTTAGCAATCCCTATCTTGTACGCATGTGCAGCCAATAGATTATGACCTGTTAGCATACCTATGATAGTTCTGCAGTCCTTTCACGAGAGAATAAGTACGAATTGAGTCAGTTTTTTGTCGTTAGTTCTACACATGACTTTTGCTGTTTTGCATGTGGTCAGATTAGTCCACCTAGCTTCCACTTGCCTTTTCATGTAGTCGTCCATTTCATTGTATATTGTATTTAGCGGGCTTGGTATGTCGTTCTCTTGTTCAAAAGGTAGTCTAACAGCACTTAGCACATCACTTATAAATGGATAGCTTATGTTGAAACTTTTTACATGATATATGTGAATAGATGTAGTAAAATGAAATGTGAAAAATATCCCATTTTACCTGTATTAAGCTATTCTATATTTGTATATTTCAAATATCATAATTTTTTTGACGTGATAACGTCTTATATTTCGATGTAGCCTGCTGCACGCACCAAAAAATGCCAACCACACAATAAGGTTGGTGATGAATACGTTTTAGCTAGTAGCACACGAATATTTACTGGTGTAAACTGTTGAGTAGTCCATACAATTCGTATCATACCATATACTCGTATTTGGCCTATGGCAATAAAGATGTGGTTACTCCCTATCAAAGTTCTATTAAATGTAACCCCTAAATTTTTAACAGCTTCCACATATTTAATCACATCGTTATTTAGTCTGACTTCTGTATAGTCTTCAAGCTTGAGCTATTTCTTTTATATAACGATACATTGAGATTTAGCAGGATTAAGAATTAATTCGTTGTCAGAAGTGCACTTGCTTGTGAGTCTCAAGTCAGAATTCAAATTGCTGATGCAAATACCAATGCAGTTTGTTATGTGTGTTTCAAGTAATATGAAAATATCAAAAGACTTGACATATTGAAGAAATGCAGCTTGCAATGATTTGTTTTCCATACCATGTACGTAATACGAGAGTATATAGATCAGTATTGAGCTCTTCACTTCTTTTGGTATATTTTTCATTAATTGTGCCTCAACATGTTTCTGTTTTCACAAGTAATTCTCCTTTCATTATTTAGGTCTTTGTTTTACAATTTCTTAGTTTTTTGAGTTTACTTTATGTTCCTTCATTTTCATCGTCATCGGCATATACAGGGCCCGCCATCTATCGTTACGGATTTGAACCAGGTATTATTTGAAAAAGGTAACACTTAGCTGTCATCTGATTTGACAGAAAATTAGTTTTATTCTTTCGCTGAACAAAAATGGTTGTGTATACGCTCAAAGAACGCTGGGAAATATTGCGACATTACTTTGTAAATCATGGTAATGTTGCAGAATGTGTACGAAAATTACGTACGGCAATGGGAAGAAGAAAAACACCGAATGAAGCGTATGTGCGTTACTTTGCGAAAAAAGTAAGAGAAACTGGGTTGCTTATTGACAAAC
Organism: Anastrepha obliqua; assembly: GCF_027943255.1. NCBI lineage: Eukaryota > Metazoa > Arthropoda > Insecta > Diptera > Tephritidae > Anastrepha > Anastrepha obliqua. The sequence goes on along the minus strand of NC_072893.1, from coordinate 99,371,930 downwards.
CAATGCGTGACCGACCAAAAACCGTGCGTACACCCGAAAATTTTGCTGCTGTGGCCGAGAGTGTTCGTGAATCACCAGGAACATCAGTTCACCGTCGTTCTCAACAATTGGACATTTCGGAGATATCATTGAGACGAATTTTCCGTAAAGACCTTGGTATGGTAGCCGAGGCAGCCATATGAATGAAGTTGTGTTCCATCATTAACCGGAAGGTTTGTATTTCAAAATAAAAAAACAGTTTGGAAAAATATTGAGTAGTTTCTTTTTTATAGCATTTTTAATTCCGCAAAGTTATTATATATGGCGGACCCTATACAAGGACATCACTATATTTTATCACACACGGCCGCCGTAACCGAATGGGTTGGTGCTTGATTACCATTCGGAATTCACAGAGAGAACGTTGGTTCGAATCTCGATGAAACCAAAATTAATAAAAACAAGTGTATATCTGCCATGAAAAAGCTCCTCAGAAAAATATCTGCCGTTCGGAGCCGGCTTGAATCTGTAGGTCCCTCTATTTGTGGAACAACATCAAGACGCACACCGAAATAGGAGGAAGAACTCGGCCAAACACCCAAAAAGGCTGTACGCGACAATTATATATATAACGGGTGGGCCATATAGCGTTTGCTTTTTGAACCACCTATTTTTTTGAGAATGGTAACACAAATAACATGTCAAATATGTTCATAATTTACTTAAAGGTTTGACATTTACGAAATGGGACGCTATACGCTTGAACAAAATTGGGAAATATTGAAAGCCTATTTCCAAAGTGGTGAGTCTTCTTCTTCTTCCGCCGTTACAGTAAATGGCGAGCGTTACCGTGACATGCTCAACGAGTTTTTGTTTAAAAAAATTGAAGAGGATGACATGGACGACATTTGGCTACCGTTTTTGAATTCCGATATCAATTGGCCGCCTCGGAGCTGTGATTTAAGCCCGAAGTTGCCATTCATGAAATTTGAGCTTGGGTTGATCGAATGGCCTACCGTAAAGCCAGTCGTGGCAGTCATTTGAACGATATTATTTTTCATTCATAAATGACAATGTTCAATCTTAAAAAAAAAAATAGTTTGGAAAAATATTGATTAGTTAGCAAATTTTACATGGCCCACCCTATATATATATAAACAAATCATTAATATACAACACAAACAAAAGAAGTCCAAGAATTTATCCTTAACGTACACATCTGCTTACAGGCAAGAAGTAGGATATGGTATTATCACCCCATACTGCTTGTAATCGGTCACTGGAATATATTTCCAGAAGAGCTAAAGCCGAGCTAAGCTTCAGGGTTACAAGTTTGTGGTCTACGGAATCCAATGGTTTGGAATGGTCAAATAGAGTAAGAAAAGTCCCACGCTTCTTGTCACTGTTTAGCCGTATATCACCCGACACTGTTAGGAGTGCCGTGGTGCAGCTCCTACTACATCTAAACCCCCACTGCAATGTGTTCACCAAAGTGTTCCTATACAGAAACGCGTTTATCTGATGGCGCATAATACGCTCAAGAACTTCACATAGAAACGGCAGCATTGAAATCGGGCGGTAGACACCATTCGGTTTCTTTATTGGTATAATTTTGGCTCTCTTCCAAGCATTAGGAAAGATTGACGTGGTCAAGATGGTATTCAGAGCGTAGGTAAGATATGTAACAAACATTTTAGAAACTTTGGATGAATGCCATCCAGACCGGCCGCATTGGATTTGACACCAAGTATAGACTGTACTTCTTCACAATTGTCGACGCATTCGAAACAAAAACTGGGCATCACAACATTCAGATTAGAATTGTAATTATTTACAGAATGGGGTAAACACACAAATTTCTCATTTTATACATTTACATTAACATTAAATTATTCGAATATAGATTGATTTTTGTTCCGATCCTGATCACACGACATTTTTTCCACGTCTGCTTCGAACCAACTGCAGTAATACATAAACTGATGCTCATAGGAACAGAAAGCTGGTCAATTAGGAGAATTGGGGTATAGTTAACACGTTCCCTGTCCCAATACAAAAATGCAAAATTGACCGACAAGTCCAATATTTCTCAACGTAAACATGTCATATAATCGGTTCTCGTCATTATAACGTTGCTGGCACTTTGTTGATAATGAAGTTCCGAGGGATCAAAACGAACGTCTATACAAAATAAAACCACTTTTGGACCTTGTTATCAATAACTGGAAGAGCTTACTAATACCTGGTGAATGTATCGTCATTGACGAGTCGATGATGCCGTTTAGAGGCAGGATATCTTTCCGTCAATACAACCCATCAAAAGCTCATAAATACGGCTTGAAAATCTATAAACTGTGCACAGAAGAGGGTTTTGCCTGGAATTATGATATTTACATAGGGCGTGACCCCGATATTGCTGATTTGGGTAAGCCTGGGAGTGTCGTAATAAGAAATAATTAAAAATAATTTGTGATTTCTGGGTACAATAAAAATATTTTTTCGTATGTCCCGGCGTTTTTCTTTACTTTATTATCGTACCAGCACGTCCAGTGCAGAAACTGCACAGTTCCGTTACGCCCAGTCCAATAATTTGCTTTAGAAGTTTTACCCCCTGACACACATATGGCTCAGGAACGTATTAGTGCTTATCAGGCGCACGTTTCCTGAACCATATGTGGCTCAGCGGACAGGGAACGTGTTAACAAAAAATATATCTAGCAAAGAGCTACATACTAACTAGTTTGCGTGAATGTGTAGGCATTGACCCGTTAGCAGGGAACAAGCCCAAGCTTGGCTGGCGCGAACCATCCTTTATATAGCAGGTCTCTGTTAAAATCTGCTGCTACAACTATATTCTTATAATTAAGAGACAAATTTTCAATGAAATCAACAAATGGTGCATAGACGATGTACCAGTGAGGTCTACATACACAACCAATAAGGATTTCATCATGCTTAGATGTTATTTCAATGAATGTCTTTATTAAGTTGGCAGTTTCTGAAATACACTTGAGGGAGCAAGAACGACTATTTTTGACAAATACTGCAACGCCACCACCACGCTTGGCTCTAGGTAGGTTTGGAAGACGCATCGCACATAGAAACAGTGATGCCGCATACACCTCGCAATGGGTTCGTTGTGCGCTTTACTCTATCTAAATGGAAAATTTTATAACCATTAACGCAAAACGAATCGTCATTATGCCACGTAGAGAACCATATATCAGATACACACACAACATCTACATCAGAAAACTCAAAAATATATCTGAATTCATCAATTTTAGATGATAGGCTCTAAGCATTAAGATGACATATAATATTTTCAATCTACATTTTAGCCTACTTAGGACACGAATCATAATAAAAGTGGTATCTATGCCCATGTGAAAGTGTTTATCCTTACCCATCGTTGGAAAGACAAGTATATGCTTATACTCCATTAATTATAACATACGCCTCTTCTTACAGACTGAGCTATTTTTATATCGTAGCTTTCACTAACATTTTCGTTTTCATTTTCAGCTCCAATCACTATAACTCCGTGATTCCATATTTGGATTTTTAAATTTCCCGGATCAACTTTTGCATTTAAATCAAATTTTGTTTTTTCACTTTTTTGCTTCAATTTAATCATTAATGTGCATATTTTTTTAAGACTGGCACAACTGATTTGAGATCAATACCGTTTTTTAATACTGCTGCATACGGCATTCGGCCGTTATCTCTTGTTTAGTTTACATTTTTGGTTTCATTGTATATCTTTGAAATTTCCTCTCTGGTTTTCTGTAGTTCCTTACATATTTTGTCACATTGTTCGTTAAAGCTTACAGTTAATATATTTCGCGAATTTTATGTATTTCACGCACACTTCTTTTACATACGTTTTGTGCTTTTTACATTGCTCCTATTTTTTCGCTAAATTTTGCTTCAATCACCGTCATTAGGAGATTCGTTAGTTTAATAAAAAACCTACTGGAGGTGATTGAGGCAAAATTTATTTATTTATTTAATCAACAAACAAGAGGCTTGCAGACTATTACATAGGTAGATACAAATTAACACCTTATGACAAGATTCTTATAAGTAACTTCTTAAAAGTAAACTTAGAGTAAGAGAAATCAAAGATTAAGGAAGAAGAATAATCATTAAATTGAGCTAGCGTCCTTCTAAAAGGAGCGTTTATTACATAAACAGTTTTAGCAATACCCACAAAAAACAGTTAATTACAACGGCGAATGCGTGAGCGAACATTAAAATTAATTTTATTGAGAAGCCCGCACACTATTGAGCCCGCAAAAATATCAAAGACAAAACACGTCGACAACAGAACATGTCTAGACTCTACGGACATTAGATTTATTAATAAGAGGGGATGGGATCAACGAATTTCATCGAGTGCAAAGCAAAACGCACAAAAGCTCTCTGAACAGACTCTAATCTATTAATATAGACTGTATAAAACGGTCTCCAAACAAATACCGCGTATTCTAACCTGGACCAAACTAAGGACGAATACAACAGTTTGAGAGTATAGGGATCAGAAAACGAAGAACTATTTCGACGAATAAAGGCTAAGATTGCGAACGATTTAGAAAGAATAAAGTTTATGTTTATTGATTTTAGCGGCGAGTTCGAGATCTAGTAAGCTGTTGGAACAACATTAAAAACTTTCGCATACGAGGTATAGTGACATTTACTAATGTTTAGAAACAATGGATTACGCATACACCAACATAACCAATATAAGTTATTCAACTCACACTGGAGAATGGATGAATCTTCTGAACATTTAATTTCATAATAGATTTTAAGATCATCCGCGTATAGAAGAAAATTACACAATGAAAAACAGGAAGAAATATCGTTAATGAAGAGGATAAATAATAGCGGACCTAGGACACTATCTTGGGGAACACCAGACGAAGCAATCAAAGAATAAGACGATACTTAAGAAATTGAGAGTGAAAGCGGAAACGCTCAAGTTTAGCAATTAATATTGAGTGAGATACTCTATCAAAAGCCTTACAGAAATCTGTATAGATTGCATCCATTTGGAAACCTCTTTAAAATGTTTCCAAATAGTCCTCCGTAAAGACAGCTAAATTTGTTAATGTAGATCTGCCCGGGATAAAACCATGTTGATTGGGACATGGTAAATGTTTAACACCAAAGTATATTTTGTCTTTGATTATATACTCAAATAATTTCGAAACTGTAGTAAGTTTGCAAATCGGCCTATAATTTTCAATATTATTTTTATTGCCGCTTTTAAGGATAGGCGTAATGTAAGTTAATTTCCAGTCTTCAATGAAAACTCCGGCGGAAAGTGACATGTTGAAAATGAGCTTTAAAGGCGTTATCAAAGCTGGGCAACTTTTTATTAGGGTAACCGATAAACCATCAACATCGGTACTAGTGGAAGGGTTATGGTGATTTATGCCAACAATGTCATCCTCGTCAGTCAAATTTAATTTCCCAAAATTGATGGAAGTATCTAAATTAGACAGGGTGTCTTGAGCAAGCTGAAAATCCGTATTGCTTGAAATAAAATTCGAAGAAAAAAAATTAGCAAAGAGATTGACAGCATCAGAAATGAATTAGCTGAGACCACTTTAAGATGAACAGAAGCAGGTATATTTGAACAGTTTTTCTTAGATTTTATGTAACTTCAAAAGGATTTTGGATTATATTTAATATTTCTCTCTACAATACCAGTATATCTTCGGTACAAATTTAATTGAAATTGAGTTTACATCTGTAAAACACATACCGCTTACGAAAATCGGCATCATTGAATGCTTTTGTTTTTTATAAAATTTATTCTTCAAGTTCCTTAGACGTTTGAGTTCTTTAGAGAACCACTGCCGTTTCGAAGGCTTAGTACTTAACATTGGGATATGACTCACGCAAGTTTCAGATATTACAGATTTAAAAATATTGTAACAGCCAGCCACATCCACATTTTCAAATTGTCGATACCAATCCAGTGGAAATAAATTATTTAATTCAATAAAATTACATCAAGAGTAATTAAAAGCAACTGTTGGACTATTACTTTGAAGTTTGAAGTATTTAAAAAATTAAATTTCCAACACCAGCGGACTATGATGGCGATTCGAAGGCGAAATGTAACTGGCTGCAAGCGAAAGCGTATAATTAATATTAGAACTAACAAATATTAAGTCTAAAATACGATTAAGTTCATTTACAAAACTATTGATTTGTGATAATTCAATAATATACATAGCAAGTTATCAATGAAGTATGATTTGCACAAACTATTAACATTAGATGGAGTGAGAAAATTATTATTATCCATAAAGCTCCAAGATATATTGCCCAAATTAAAATCGCCTAAGACACAAAGTTAACCGTCACCAACTTTCGCATATAGTGTTAAGATGTTGTCAATATGTGCCTTATATATGACATCAGAGCTGCCAGGCGGAATATAGGACAAGCAAATAAACAACACGATAAACGCGCCTTGTAATTTTACGCAAAATTGATCAAGAATCAGAATCCGATAGCACATAAAAAGAGGCACGAAGATGACTGCATGTAGCAATAAGTACACCACCCAGGGCCGTAGAGAGCATATCCGGGCCCCGGGGGAAAATTGCAAATGCGGGCCCTTTCCAATTATGTCTAATTCATATAAATACGTATAATCTCGAGTCCGGGCCCCTCTGAAAACTCCGGGCGCGCGGGAAAAAGTAGCCGAACGATAGGTATTTTTTATGAGCAGCGTGTTCATGGTAGAAATACACTCGGAGGTTTGCCATTGACTGCCGATGGGCGACTGCTATCATTCATCGCACGTATAACGAAGATTGGGAAATTCATCTAATTTTCCTAACACATATTGGTCATTGGCATTTCGAAGAAATGAGGGAAACAGCGAGACTTTGTAAGTTCCTTCGTCTAGACCGCTCAGTAAGGCTGGATTCCATTCGAAAACCTGATGGTTCATACACCATTTCAAAATCGGAAACGTTTAATCCTCTACTCAAAACCCATTTTCGGAGTAGTAGAACTCTCTCTGAAGTAGAGAGTGGCATGAACAATAACGGTAGCAACGGTGGAACCTCTAGCTACAGCTGGTATATTGCTAGTCGGATAGTGACAAAAGAATCGATAAGGTTTCCCTTGCCTTCCTTTGTGAACTTCAAGTCCCCTGGACCTGACGGAATATATCCAGCAATACTTAAAAAAGGAGGAGACAGGCTGATTGAGGCCCTGAAAAGGATCTTCACAGCCTGTCTTGCATTTGGTTAAATACGCGTAAGAGTAGTATTTATTCTGAAACCAGGAAAAGACGACTATTCCCTAGCAAAAAGTTGTATACCAATCAGTTTGACATCGTTCGTGTTGAAAAGTCTAGAACGAGTGGTGGAGAAACATATTCGAGTGGGGGTATTGCCGAGAAGTCCACTTAGTAGAAATCAACACGCTTACCAGAGTGGAAAATCATGTGAATCAACCTTACACGATCTTGTTAGCAAGATTGAAGCCGGGCTGGAAGCTGACGAATGCACAATGGGCGTGTTCGTGGACATTGAGGGGGCTTTTGATAATGCCACTTTCGGCTCGATATGTTCTTCAGCTGAACGACACGGAGTTAATCAAACCATTGTAAAACGGATATATTCCATGCGCTCTGAGAGGCTGTTAACCGCTGGTGGGAGCGGTGACGAACAAAACGCAGTCAGGGCTAGGCAAGGATGTTCCCAAGGGGGTGTTTTTTCTCATCTGCTGTGGTGCTTCGTCATAGACTCTCTACTAGCGGAGATGCAGGAACTCGGTTTTCATGTCTAAACATATGCGGACGATGTCTGCGCGCTAACATCGGATAAATCCTTAAGGAGGCTTTGCACGAAAGTGCAGAGGATTCTTGACAAAATCGATGGCTGGTGCATGAGACAAGGTCTTTCAGTTAATCCGAACAAAACACCCATAGTCTTGTTTACGAGAAAACGGAAATTATATGGACTCAGTCTTCCAACACTGAAAGGTGTAACACTTGGTCTTTCCGATGAAGTTAAATATCTAGGAGTAATTAGAGCCGTTGGTAAAACCTAGGGTCTGAAACCTGCTGTGGTCCTATGGATATACACAGCACTTATCAGACCAATCATCACTTACGCTTCTGTGGTATGGTGACGACGGAGCATGGTTAAGTCCACAATCCCGGAACTATACAGGCTGCACGGAAGTGTATGTTTATGCATCAAGGGTGCCATGAGTACAACCTCTGGTGATGCCCTAAATGCTATGATTGATTTGCTCCACCTGGATCTTAAGATACAACAGGAAGCAATAAAAGCAATGTGTAGACTCCATAAATATGGTTTCTGGCACGAAGATGGAGCTTCGGGACACAGAGAAATCTTTAAGTTACTATATGAGCAGTATCCTCTGTTTTTGGCACCCAAAGACGACCTGATACCCAGACCTGATGCCAGTTTGCGTGAGCAATGGAGCAATCCAGAATGCATGCAGGGAATTGACGGATATTTTTTTTACCGATGGGTCCAAGAATGAAATAAGGTCTGGAACCGGATGGTACTTAAACGATAGTAATAAGTATCACTATGATATGGGGGAAATGGCAACTGTTTCACAAACAGAAGTTTTTGTCATCCTGAAAGTAGCTGAATGGATAATCCGAACAGAAAAATGTCAAATTTTCTACTAAAACTTAGAAGGAAAGACATTCGGTTGATGGTCGGTATCATTACAGGACACAACCCATGGGGTCAGCATATGACCACCATTGGAATCATCGAGGACCCGGTGTGCCTGTCATACTTGGAGGAGGCGGGTACCACCGAGCACTTTCTCTGTGAGTGTCCTGCCTTTGCTAGAGCACGGCTACGAGTTTTGGGTTCCGATGTTATGAGAATGAGTAATATTCGTTCTCTAAAACTGGAGGATATTTACAGATTTGCCAAAGAATCCGGAAAATTCTCACAGGACTAACTATCTCTATCTCTATTCTTTCCTGTCTCTTTCTCTGATACTTTTCTCCTTCCCTCCTTGACTATCCACCCCCTTTCCAGAGCTTTAAATACAATGGGCTTTTTAGCCTGAGTGTTTTAGGAGCCACCAAATCTCCTGCTGCTCCTTAGTTCGACCTTTTCAAATTTCAATTTCAAGCATTTCGATTGGGAATGATACGGATTTGCAGTTTGCACCTTTGGAATCCATGGATTGCGAAAATTACTGCAAACAGTTAATATTTAAAAAACACTATGTTTTTCATATGAAAAATAAGTTTTTGCAGAGGAGAGAAAAATGTAGAAAATTTAAAAAAAATAGTCTCAATACGAATATCAATTGTGTCCAGATTTGGATTTTTAAAAACACATGTTTGCAGAGCGGTCCGTAAACACATCCGTTTCGCTTGACAACAGCGAAAGCGGCAAAAGCCGCACAACCTCATGCAGTAATCAACTCTTTTGCAGGTTTTGTGCAAAGCACCATTAAAACATATTAATTGTAGTACACAAAAACAAAAAAAAAATTGTTCATTAGTTTATTTATTATTAGCTAGTTACCATGCAATTTAAAAAAAAAATGCTTCTATTAGACAGACAGTGTTAAATTATTGGGTAAATAATTTGTGTCGTACACTGTTTATGTGTAGAGTGGAAAATAATATTCCCACTCGGCGCTTCCATGCCACAAAGATTAAAATCCATTAACCTCATTTTATTGTTTAGAATAAGCATAGGATTTGCGACCACTCTCTTAGCAGGTCCACATCGTGATTAATATCTACAAAGAGATTGAAAGCACTGATTGAACCATATGCAACAGCCAAGTCATCAGTAAATGCTGTAACTATTTCTATGAAATGGAATGAAAATAAGGAGTTAAGCCATAAGTCACACAACACGGAAAAATATTTTTTTATTACGATCTAGGTTTCCTGGTCATGATGGTGACATGAACTGGCGACCTAGATCTTGCGAACTAATGGCACTAGACTACTTTTTAAAAAGTAAAGTCTCTGTGAATAAACCAACAACTACTTCAGAGAAGAAATACGCCTTTTAATCGGGACTGCTAAATTCAATGCGAAAATGCGCCAACTCCTTGAAAATTTTAGTTCTCGTATGACAGCCCGTAGACGTGCTCATGGCGGACATTTACATTATGTCATTTTTCCCATATGAATACCTATATAGGGTGGCCCATGTAAAATTTGGTTTTTGAATCGGCTATAAAAAAAAACTAATCAATATTTTTTCAAACTTTTTTTTTATTTTGAAGATTAAACACTGTCATTTATGAATGAAAAATAATATCGTTCAAGTGACTGCCACGACTGGCTTTACAGTAGGCCATTCGATCAACCCAATTTTTAAGCACATTTTCGATTGTTTGGGCTCCAATTTCATGAATGGCGACTTCGATTTCGTGTTTTAAAGCATCAATCGTCTCTGGATGGTTCGCATAGCATTTGTCCTTAACGGATCCCCACAAAAAATAGTCCAACGGGCTTAAATCACAGCTGCGGCGGCCAATTGATATCGGAATTTCGGCTGATTATTCGGTTTTCAAAAACGGTAGCCGGATCGGTAGAACGGATCTAAATTTCTACATGCTTTCTTTTAAAATAACATCTAGGCGCGTCTTTTGAAATATCCATTATACAACTGAACATAATTCAATAAGGGCGTTTCAGTTGAATCCGAAGTGCAGCGTAACAAACAGTTATCAGAAAATCATGGGCTAGTTTGTTCCAATGCGAATTCATTAAAGGTGGTGACACTAGGCCAACAACAACATTTCGTACATTAGAATATCACGTCAAAGTAGAAAACTAAGAAGCTATTTATTTGTGAAGCCAAAATAGAAAAATGAATCAATTCATTTGACGCGTTGAAATTATTTTAAAATGATCATAATAACTTCATTACAAAACTTTAATTTTAAATTACAATATTTGAATGTAAGTAATACATTTTTCGTAATTCAATTTTGTGTTGACATCCGAATGTACACGGCGAAAGAAAAAAAAACAAATCAGCTGGCCTGTTGATACGCTTTTAATAGAGTCGCCTTGATTAGTTCCATACAAAACTTGTTTTTTTTTTACCACAGCTGCAGGTATTGACTCCTCATGAGCAATTAAAGAGCGGGGTGATCTTGACGCGCCATCGTCCTCTATAGCAGCATTGTACACAATTTCCAATGATACATTTAACGGATTCAAAGCTGGAGATGTGAAGTACTGAAAGCAAAGTTAATTTATATCTGATGTGTTTATAAAGCTCTACTGAACTCTCTTGTAAACTTGCACTTTCCTACAGCAAATTTGGTATTAGTCAATATGAAAAAATAGCTATTAAATATAAATATATAGTTATTTCATAACCTACAGTTCTGAGTTCAGGTAATCCATCCAATATTGCTGCTGTTTGAATTGATTATACATATGTGTATGTATTATATGTTCGAGAACAACCGCCAGTAGTTTACAATTTAACTTTTGCCTTGGGTGAACGATACCGAATCTGGCCCTTCCAGTGTGATAAAGTCTGAAATTATTGGTTATATTAAAAACGTACTATCTTTTTTATTTAATAACATCACATATTAAATTGTATAATTTAACAAATCAACATGTATCGTATTTTTCAATACCGTTAAACAAATAAATATAGAAATTTTAAGTATTGGGCTAGAATTGAAATAAACTACTTTTCAAAATACCTGCGTTCAGTTGCATGATCATCATAGAGAATACATAAACCTAACATTATTTTTCATAAATGTATAACATAGGTAGCAGTTATTACGAGCAAACAATTGGCGGTAGCTATTGAAATTTAATGGAAAGGTTCCCTTAGCGCGTCAGATGTCCCGCCACTTCCTATCGTATTTTTCCTTGCTTGCAGTTCGGAATTCCGCTTGCAGGAACTTGTGCAAACTAAAGCTGCTCTTGTGCTGTTCCTTTCGTATACGCACATAAAATAGAAATAAACAAGAGAAGTAAATGAGTAAATATAATAAAGTTTTTAAACTTCTTACGTCTTCTTTGTTTGCGCCAACGTTCGACTGTTCATATTGTGTACTGGTATTAGACACTGTAATCAGCAGTTTTTCAAGAATAAAATCACAATACAATATCACAAAAGAAACTCATAATTGGAATATTAGCTAAGAATTAAGCTGTTAGTGTAATTTGAATACTTGTTGTGCGTTTAAAGTCATATCCACGCGATTTTTTAAGCAAATATTAACAATCTGCTTGATATTTTTTTTTGGCAAGCAATATAGTTCATTCTTAATATTTTCTGAAAAGTTCATCTAATAAATTATTTTTGTTGTTGTGAAACAAAGAATAATTCTGAATATTCACCGTTATACAACTTTAAAAATACATTTGGAAAAAATTCATTCATAATTCAAACCCAAGTAAAATCTAGTACCATACAAGATTTTATTTGATATATGGGTTAAAACCGCAAATACAATAGAATTTATGCATTATTAGTACATATTTTAGAAATCAAATGCATACATTATTAGACCGAGTCTTGCCTTCAATCAAAATCCAATAATCGGAACAATTGTTCCAAGTGGAACAAATCCAAGAGACTGTGAGCTCTTTATATTTGATTAAGAAAAATTGGATTCAAGGACATCTTGAATTTTCTGAAGTGGTTATAACACAATCTTCAATCACAAATAGTCGTAGGAAGGCCTTGCATGTAGTTTCAAATAAAAAAAAACTATAAAAAAGGGCCGAGAATTGTTCCTTGATTCCTTGCAAGGACGATAGATTACTAGGTTTTAACATCCGCAAGTAACCAAGGATGATGGATAACCAGGTTTAGCCATCCCCTATGGTGTTGCCGGGACTCGGCAACAGAAATCTGTCCGCTCATTTGTCGTTGTTCAGACGACAACAAAGTAACATTAGTGAAGACTGTGTTGAATTTTTTTTTTGTATATCACGAACACAATCTCAGTTTTTTCGTAAACAAACCGCTGTCATAATCCTGTTACGTTAGGCAATCAGCTGCTTCTTTTAAATTCGCTGAGAGCCGGTGAATGGTCTGATATTGGTCACACCTCATTTGCATTACTCATTTACTATTACATATTACTTATTATTATATATTATAACTCCATTATATTTCAAATCTGTCATTACGTGTAAGTCTCACAATTCCTTAATACATGGCACTTTTATTCTCATTATACATATACATACATATATTCTCCTTTTAATATTGCACTCCCGTGTTCATTATCCACATTTTTTATATTACACTCATACAGATTGTACATAGAGTGTAACACCTTATTTACTTCTAATAGATATTATGTTGCTGAAACTTATAAAAAATATTTATAGCATGATCCTTTAGCAATATTTAAAATTAATCAGAATAATGGCCTATATATAGTATAGAATGTATCATTAATACATCCAATCGACCCTTTATAAAATCCAACAGGAAATGGTTTAGATTGTTATTCTGATATCCGTTTTGTTTTTCTTAAATTTAAAGTATTTATATATCTTATATATATCTAATGGATTCATTTAAAACTCAAGAACTTAATTTTTTTCACTTATATATATGTATATATTTATCATTGTCGCGTACCCCCTTTTTTGGGTATTTGGCCGAGCTCCTCCTCCTATTTGTGCCGTGCGTCTTGAGGTTGATCCACAAATGGAGGGATCTAGAGTTTCAAACCGACACAGAACGGCAGATATTTTTTATGAGGAGCCATTTCATGGCAGAAATACACTGGGAGGTTTGCCATTGCCTGCCGAGGGGCGGCCGCTATTAGAAAAAACCTTTTTCATCATTTTGGTGTTTCACCGAGTTTGTTGTAGCTTAAACACGTTACTTGTGATGCTCGTGCCTTGTCAACACCCTTTGCGTTCTATTGCAAGATGTGTGAACACGGCGGGAACATCATAAGAGAATTGGGAAAGTAGAAGCAACAAAAGTCCCTCTGTATAAACGCAGTCTAATGTAACTCTCTAAGAAAAGAGTTGACAGCATTGAAAATAGTGAGCCAGTTTTATGAGGTATAACTACACTCGCTGGCGGCGAATCTTGCTGCATAACTCTGTTCTTGCTTTCACATGGAAATTTTTCGTCAAGTGAGCAGAGTCCAGAGATTGAAAGCAGAGAAGGCGAATCGAAGGCGCCTGCAATATATGAATGATGGTGCAAAAGAGCTGTGAAATAAATGCGTAAAAATAAAAATAGTATACAACAAACCAGCGTCGCAGCGGCTTTTATCAAGGACTCTTTTGTGAAGTAATAGCGGCTGGGCGAATTCGTTTGATCTTCCAACGAGTTTGTTGTTTGCCTATTATCCACAACAAGTATTACTATTATTTGCCTAGCACACGTTTGCTTGCGTCTTGCGATTATTATCGCATGATTTTCCTTATACGAAGATTCCGCAACGGAAGTTCGATGCGCTAATGTTTTATAAACCTTTATTTCCAATTCACAAAATACTTATGAAGTGAATTTTAATGTGCTAGCAGCTATATGATTACATCCATATGCATTACACCCATATGATGATTTCGAGGATTACAAGGTGGTAATAGTTTGCTCAGCGGCAATACTGATTCTAAATAATAAATAATTCTCTGATTCTAATACATAATTTGTGGACCCTCAACTATTGTGTTTATCTTCTTCCTCACTTTCTTCATTCTATAACCGGCCTCCACTCGCTCAAAACTAATTATAATTTTATTATATTGGAATTAATTTAGATCGTGAGGAATCTAAGTGCATTTAATTACCTTGATCTTGTTCTATTCGAACGTGACGAACACAATTATTTAGTTTAAAGCTTAGGGAGAAAATGTAATGGTCGTCAGAACTGTCTCGTACAATAAAGCTTCCATCTGGTTCAGTAGAAAGAACTTTCTCCGCTGCTTCGCTTGATAACGGGCCCCAGTACCATCCATACTTTTAAGGAAAACAAAATGAATCAATGCATATTGTAAAATAAAATATCATATAACATTTTTTATTCTTACATCCTTTACTTTCTCAATACTGGAAGTAAATTGTAGGGACCTTGCTTCCTGTTTTCTCTTCGAATTTCCTTTGCATTGCGCCATTTTCGAGTCAGCTTGTCAAAATAATGAAATTAAACACATGTATTTATTAAAATCAAATTTGAAGAAGGTTCTGGTATATGGATCTAAAACTAAAAGTTGTTCACTAATTGTTTTAAAAAGAATTTGTAATACAACATAAGAATAGTATACGGTTTTCCCCGGTGCAAGAAAAGAAAAAATGCTACAACTTTCTCTTTCAACTTAAAACGTCTCTCCATAATTCCTCTGAGTTGAATTACTGGACCGCTAAATAAAAATCACACACTCAAACAACACATCTTGGTTGTTTTATTTAATTTCAATACTTAATCACTTTACCATACATTTACCCGGTCACACGCTCAACTTAAGATTGATTACTTTGGCCGCGTGACCTTTGCTTATATAGGTACATGTACTTAACAACTATCGTAATTTCTATATGTGGCCACTCATATCTTGTGTGTTGTCTTCTGGTATTCTAGATTTTTTTTTAGTATTTCATTCGATCGGTATTGCCAGTAGTTTCGCGAACATTTGTGATTTGCCACAATATACAATATTAGCTGCCTTGGATTCACCAACACCTAACGAGTATCGAAGAAAAAAAAATGCCCTTGTATTCAACGTTGCACATGGTTTAGCAGCACTGCATTATTTTCGTTTTGACAAGCTGTGATGTGATTATATTTATTTTCAAAGCGTCTTGTGTGTAAGTACGTAAACTGTTTCAAATGAGAAGCGAGTTTAATAAAGCGCGCTAGTCGTTTCTGTCTCGTGCTAACCGGCACAAGTTGGGCACCCCAAGTATCTCACCTTGTCTTGGTCGGGTAGCGGAACGACAGTCGGCGACGAAGTCTCTCTTGCGCTCCTCTACATAGCAGCTGTAGTAGACGTCACAAGTTCCAATGTTTCTCTTGCCTTGCCCCATCCATTGCATCTTAAATGGCAGTGATGTCAGCCTTTGCTCTTACCGAGGACATCAACCAGCCGGGCAGAGACACTTTCCCCATTAAGTAGTAGTCTTTAGTTCGTTCGCAATTTTTACATAGCGGATCCCAAACCCAACGCACAACCAGATATTCTGAGTTGCTTCGTCTTCTCAAATTAGCTCACTCTCATACGGATGTTTCGGAGCTACCCAGAAGATACTTGGGCGAAGACTGCAAGTTGTGAGCTGCTTGGACCATATGCAGAAGAATCGTCCTGGCCACTCCCAAGTTAAGGGCGTTTACTGCTCAAATCTTTACACAAATCAAATACACAGTTTGCTATAACATAGGGTTTGGTTCGGTGGAAGGTGCGGCACCTGAAATCGTAGTGTAAATAGGCGAATGAATCGCTCAGGTGCAGGCTTATTGGAGTAAGCTGACGGTGAAAGCATTAAAGACAGTTAAGTTGTAAAAATTTTAAATGTCTTATTAACATCGAACTAATATTTAAAAGAAATATTTAAAAATCGTCCATGTACTGAGCTTTACCAGTAGTTGTAATAAACACGAATGTTCTCTTCGCTTTAAACGAACCTTTAGAAATAAAAAGACAATAAAGTGAAGAAAAATGAAAGGAACAAAAATGTATGAAAAACAAATATAACACATGAAAAATTGGCTCACATAAAATCAATAATTAATTGAGAAATTTTTTATTTAGCCACATGTATTGAAATGATCTTATTATATTTAAGAAATATGATTTTTTGAAGTGTTAAGATATACAAATACATATATGCATTTAGTTTTAAAAAAAGAGAAATCATTTGCTTGCTCTATTAAAAAATTTGAAGCAATATACATTTGTCATGGAGGACTTACATTTTTTGTCCTTTTATTTTTTGCATATATATATAAATATCTACAGTGGCTCATTAAAGAACTCGGACTCCCAAGTGATATGGTTTTAAATTAAATTTGCCACATTTATTTTCGTTCTTCAAGCGTATTTTTCAAAACTACAAAAAACATAAGCAAACTTCAACTCATTCGTACATGTAAAATACGAACATAAAAACTTAGCCAAATACATGACAAAAAAGAACTCAGACATTTATATAAGGTAGAGTTAGGCAAATAATATTTAAGAAAAAATAATATAATTAATATTTAGTCGGCAATCTTTTATTTTTTCTCATATCATTCAGTATTGTTAGCATGGATTCGCCCAGCTTCTTGCATGTTAAAGGATCTTTTTCCCCCACTCTTCTTTAATAGCATCTTCTAGTTCTTTCTTGTTTCTATTTAATAACATGCCCACAGATGTGCACTTACATTGATGTCTGGAGATTGTGGAGGTGTTTCATTAATGAGGCACAAATTTCCAGCACCAGCAACGGACATACAACCCCATAACATTACCGACCCATCCCCATGTTTAACTGTCGGACGTAAGTTTATTCCAACAACTCTTCATTAGGTCTTCTCCACACATATGATTGTCTATCTGACCTGAATATGTTAAACTTGCTTTCATCTACAAATAAAACGTAGTTCCAGAACTCGAAATCTTTATCATGGGAACGCTTTGCGAATTTTATTTTCTTGTGACGGTTAATTTCGTTGATGAAAGGTTTCTTTCCATAATTATTATTTCGCAACACTATATGTATACATTCGGGCTTGCAGTAAATATTAAGGAGTTGGGCGATTTCTGTTGCGAGCTTAGGAGCGCTCAAATTTGGATTTTTTAATCTGTTGCACTATCCACCGTTCATCTGCATCCGAAATTAGTTTGATCATCCCAATTTCTTCTTATTTTCGACGGTTTTTGTTTCTTTGAAACGTTTTATCACGTCGTGTACAGTCGAACGGGGCTATCCACTATTCCTGCGATTTCCCGAACGGTTTTACTCTTTTCATGATGACTAAATTTCTGACTTCAATAGAGCTTTGTCCACGCTGTCTACCCATGTATACAATTTGGACTTTTATTCAACAATACACGACCGAAATTTTATTTTAATTTATTACGTTTGGTTCTTTCTTTTCACTGTTCTATCAAGAGCAAATTAATTGTGGGATTCCCCGTTTTAAAGTGCCAAACAATCGCAATAATGCCAGATGTCCGATTTTTTTTCTGACACCAATTTTGCTGCATGATAAATTTTTTATAACAAGGAGGTAATGAATTTGCAAATTATTATTACTGTTTTTAAAATCCTATTTGAAAATATAAAAATAAAAATATTTAACTTGGATTTCTTACACAAATTTTGTATTTGAAGCTGCATAATGTAGATGAAGTTTTCTTAGGTGCATACGAGTATTATGTAAGCACAAAAACATATGCCAATATATGAAATTTTCATGTACACCGGTATAAACTGTGAGATCGCTTGTGTAAACGAAGGAAGAATTTTAAAGAGTATATAAATTAAATAGATACACTTTATAAAAAATGCTCTTTGTTTTATAAAACTGTAAAAGTTATTCTGGCGAAGATAGAGATAAATAAACTTAATTTATTAACATACGTATAAATTTGTAGACACTAAGAGCTCAGAAGCATTTGAGAGGGCGGGACAAAAATTACAAGGGCAAGAAGCATACTTATTTTTGGCAATCGAGAGCACAGCCACAAATCATCCAGGCATTAGATACGTACGAAACAGTATTGGTATTGAAATTGAACGCGCAATTCCTAACGGCGAAATTTAAATTCAACAGAAGAGCGATTGTAATGGGGCACAAACTCCATATTGCAGTGGAACAGTTTTAGCGAAGTTGAATAATAATGAATGTATATGGCTGAACAGGTATATGTAAATTCTTAGTTGGTGGTTTATCATACTTAGCAACTACATACATATATCGAGGCCAGACATTGCTTATAGAGGTTCGAAGCTATCACAATTTCATAGCCACTCACATACTGAACATTTTAAATCTGCAAAACGAGGTACATAAATCCGAAGAATTTTATAACCTAAAAATCGGGCATAGAAAATGTATCTTGTTATACAGATGCTGATAGGGCCATTATAAAATATTTTTCAGGGTGACGGTTTAATCGGTTGGGAGTCTAAAAATCAGTCTATCTCTTAGCACAATGGAAGCTGAGTATATAGCAATCAGTTAATCAGCAAAATAGGTTTCCTTTCATCGTAACTTATTGCGCGAGATGAATTGCCTGGAGGGGGCTACTACTATCTATTGCGATAACCAAAACGCTCAATTAATTTGCTGTTAAAAACTTTGTCTCAACTAATCGTAACAAATACATACGGTGTTGATTTTGAATAAAATACAAATTATTGTCATTTCTGTCTATTATGATAATATTGGTATGGCTCAATTACGTATGGAAAAAAATATCGGCCAAATCGCCGCCGCGGCCTCGGCTCACACCTCCATCCGATGGTCCAAATTTTCGATGACGCTAAGGCTTAATTAAGGTTCTATGCCATTAATGTGCCGAATTACGAGTAGATGGTGGTAGCATAGGAATACCCAATTTGCATTGGATAGTTCAGGTGGAGAAGGACTTGGCTTCAATTGATGTGTCCAATTGGCGGCAATTAGCACGAGAAAGAAACGAGCGGCATGCTTTGTTATCGCGACAAGCAAACACAAGTAGAAACCACGTCGATTCTACCAATCGCTGCAAACTATACCTGATGATCGTGCACTTAAGGGGTTAGGGGTAGTCAGAATTTTCAAAAAATTGATTTTTTTTTTGCATTTTCTTAAAGTATAATGTTTTAAAAATATTGTGTAAAAATTTGAAGTGAATCCGACAAATACTTTTCAAGTTATTCAACAATTAACAAAGGGCGCTCGGCCGCTCCGGAGCCGATAGCAAAACTTTAAATGCGTTTTTCTCAAAACTATGTTTTTCAAACTGGTGAACACTGTAACTTAAAAACCGCTACGTAGATTTCAATAAAATTTATACAGCTTTTGAAAAACATAAAAAACTTGTGCCTGATCGAAGGATTTTTTTTTTTTCAAAAATTTCGATTTTTTTTTAACAATTAACTGTTGGTTTTTTTTCTAAAATCTGGAAAAAATTTTCTGAGGCCGTCATTTTGTTCATTTTGAAAAAAAAAAGCTTCGATCAGGCACAAGATTATCTATTAATAAAACTAATTTTTCTTGTCCGATTGGTTTTAGATGAATCTGCAAGGACTTGTGATGTTCACCGCAAGGGACTTCTGGAGAAACGGGCTTCACACAAACAGCGATAACTTTTGCAATTAATATATTAATTTTTTTTTTTGAAATTTTGGTGAAGTCAAGTTAAAACATGATGTTTTTATGCTATGTTTTTATTTTTGTTAAATAAATTAAGTAGCAAAAAAAAATTCGTGAAAATCATCATTTTTTCGGGCCTCTGACTACCCCTAACCCCTTAAATCAAAATAAAATTAGAATCGAATGAGCGAGATATGAAAGTTTTTCTTCACCGAAATACTATAGTAAATATGGCAGTCATTTATCTTCGAGTGCTTTAAATTCAATGCCAATAGTTGAAGGTGACAAATAAAGGGTGGTTTAGTTTTAAGGGGAGGTGTTGGTTTTAAATAAAATACAACTTTTTTAGGAAATGATTACCATTTCTCTTTATTATGATAATACTGGCATGGCTCAATTACGCGGCCTCAGCGGCACACCTCCATCCGATGGTCCAAATTTTCCATGACGCTGAGGCATAATTGAGGTTCTATGCCCTTAATGTGCCGAATTATCTCATTCTTTAGCTCTTGAATTGGTGCTGGCTTATCGACGTACACTTTTTCTTTCAAATAACCCCAAAGAAAGAAGTCTAACGGTGTCAAATCACATGATCTTGACGGCCAATTGACATCACCGCGACGTGAGATTATTCGGCCACCAAATTTTTCGCGCAAAAGAGTCATTGTTTCGTTAGCTGTGTGACAAGTGGCACCATTCTGTTGAAACCACATATCGTCCACATCCATATCTTCCAATTCGGGCCATAAAAAGTTCGTTATCATCTCACGATTGCGAACACTATTCACAGTAACTGCCTGCCCGGCCTCATTTTGGAAAAAATACGGCCCAATGATCCCGCCGGCCCATAAACCGCACCAAACAGTAACTCTTTGTGGGTGCATTGGTTTTTCGGCAATCACTCTTGGATTATCATTCGCCCAAATGGGGGAATTCTGCTTATTGACGAATCCACTGAGGCGAAAATGTGCCTCATTACTGAAGATGATTTTCTTCGAAAATTGGTCATTCACTGTTGCCATTTCCTGCCACCATCCTGACCACTGACGACGCTTGAAATGGTCAAGAGGCTTTAGTTCTGGAGTCAATTGCACCTTGTAAGCATGTATATGTAAGTATTTATGCATAATGTTCATCAACGACGAGCGTGAGAGGTGCAATTGTTGGGCACGATGACGAGTTGAGGTGGACGGCTCTTCAACCACACTATCGCGAACAGCAGCAATATTTTCTGCAGTACGAGATGTACGAGCATGCACTGGTGTTTACACATCTCCTACACACCCGGTTTGCTCAAACTTTAACACAATTTTTCCGATTGTACGCACATTTGGACGATTAAATTGACCGAAAAAATCACGAAGTGCGCGATATGCATTTTGATTTGAACGCCCGTTTTCATAATAAGCCAGAATAACTTTAACGCCTGAAATTGAAAAATGTTAAATGTAATGCAGAAAAAAACTTGACGTTTAGGTGTGGTTCACATTCAACATTTATTACAGAATTATACGCAGCAAACGAAATTGATATTGTACAGATTCTTCAGCCCTCATTTTGTTTAAAATATTTAACAAGAAAGGTCTAGAAAGGTTTTTATTGTCTCGTTGTCTTCAATCCAATACCATTGCGAATACATAGCTTTAGTGTGGGAATAATGTTCTTATTAGGGCTGTTAGCGGCTTTCTCCAAGTTCTGTTGGGTCCATTGTGGTTATATAGCATTATTTTTGTCTCATCATAAAAAAAAACATCATCCCAATATTCCATTATTTTTAGTCTGCCACTGGAGTGTTTTAACTATAACCGATTTTCGTTTTCTGCGCGATTTATAGTGTTCTACACTGCCTTCGTATTAACAGAAACTATTTCATCCATTTGTTGTTTTACCTTTATGGTTATTATAATATAATAAACCCATTGTATAACATATTTTCACTCGTACGATAAACCGGCATTATTGTAAAAACTTTTTCTTATTAATGCGATGTAATGAACTTTACGAATCACTACCTGGCGTACCAACTCTAAATGCAGCAGTAACCAAAAATATACAAAAAAAAAACATAGTATACCGTTAAGTTTATGGTATCTTTTTATGTTTCTTCGCGTTGTGAAACAATTTTGAGACAACCCAAAAAATGACGCATTTTGCTTTTTGTTGTTTTTGTATATTGCGTGTTCAATTTTTATTTAGGCATGAAATAGAAACCGTCAGCAAAGAGTTCTGCTACAAGAAAAGGAATTCAAAGAAATATGGCGTTATCTAATCTGCAAAGAAAATAATGACACTGTATAATAGTAAATTGTGAAAAGAATTATGAGACATACTGGACGCATTTTGAATTCGCATATTTTAAGCTTCCGGTGGGACTGGCTTTGGCAACGTTTGTCAACAAAACACAAGGTCACCCTATAAATTAGTGGATTTGATGTGGAGTATCAGTGTTTCTCACTTGAACAACTGCATTGTATATTTAGCAGACGGAAAAACACAGAAATGTCGTATATCCACAAGCACTCAAATAAGTAAATATAATTAAAGCGACGCTTTGAAAAATTTTCCCCATGAAATGAACAAGTTGCAATAAAAGTTATACAATAGGGGATTATTTTCATCTAGCTCGTTTAAATTAAATTATGCTTATTTTATTTGGAGACCTTATCATGCAGTCCATATAAATCGAGTGGAGAGGGTTCAAAAAATGTTTGAGCGGTTCGCACTACATTTACTCAATTTCTCAGCTCCGAAACCATCATACGAACCGCGCTGTCGTTTGATTAGTCTCCTTGAAGAAATTTTCGCCGTTGGAAGATTTTTCGCGTTGGCTTTAGTAGGACATTATATCATGCCAATGCGCCTCTCGTTAATTATCTCTCCTCTCTTTTGGATTTACCCTTTTCTAGTGCCAAACATGTATTTCCCTAATATTGGCGGCCCGCAAGGCAGCAGAAGACGTGTCTTATCGACGGTTGTAGACTCCGTAGCCTTATACGCTGCCCCGATATGGGCCGGAGCTAAAACATTCAGCATACAATACGCAACACAGGTACCGCCGAAGTGCAGAAAGGGTGGCTTGTGGCTACAGAACGGTCTCGAGAGACGCAATAGGCGTTATTGCGGAAACTACCAGCCGACATTCAGGCAAAGGAATTAGCCGTCTCTATGGTGGGCGACGGGCTAAGCCGTCATTAGAAAAAAAGCTGATGAGATACTGCATTCGATAGAAGAATGGCAAAGCAGATAGGATTCGTTAACTAACGAACGTTGGATTCATAGACTTATTTCAAATATTAGCCAATGGGTGACCAGGAAACACGGAGACGTTGACTACTATCTCACTCAAATACTGAGTGGCCACAGTGGTTTTTTCGAGTACCTCCATCGATTTAATCTGGACAATGCTTGAAGCACTTCTGGGTGCTCAGCTGTGCTACTCTCACTGACGAGGAAGAGTTACTGGCATCAGACTCGGATGATGCTAACAAAACGGTGGTGGAGATGAAGTCCAGTAACCATGATGTTAGGGGTTAATTAAAATGTTAAATTAATATTCACCACTCAAAGGTTGCGTCCGCCAACCTCATAATCCACCTGGCAAAAAGTGGACATCATATTGCCCTGATTCAAGAACCATGGGTAGCACATGGACTTGTGTGCGGACTAAGGACTCAAAAATATAAGCTCATGTATGCTCGCAACAAAGGTAATTCTAGAGCGTGCGTGCTAATAAGAAAATGGATAACTGCTTTCATGCTCTCTAATTACAGCGACACCGATCAATTGACCATTAACCTGGAGTCGGGAAATGAATGGATGTGGCTATCTTCTGGTTACCTCGCACATAATAATCAGGAGCTACCAAAATTAATATTCAAAGATCTGGTAGCACAGGCGCAGAAGCTTGACGTAAAGCTAATTATTAATGCGGATGTAAATGCGCATCACGTGATGTGGCGAAGCACTGATTTTAAAGCTAGAGCTTAGTGTCTCTTTGATTATCTGATAGGAACTAAACTACAGATTTGTAATAAAGGTAATAAATTTACTTTTGTCATAAGTAATAGACATGAAGTGTTAGACGCTACTTTTGCTTTTGACTCCGTTATTAACAGAATTAGGAGCTGGAAAGTTTTGGAAGAACATTCCTTCTCTGATCACAGATATATCTCGTTTGAGGTTAGTAAAAATCTAAAGAAACCTAAGCCTGGTGGAAATATCAGGAAAACATGTAGATTGTAGATTGTATCGGGGTTACCCTAGGAACATGCCCATCTGTTGTACCACAAAGCATAGAAGGACTAAGTGGTGGACGGTTGAACTAAGCAAGCTTCAAAAAACAAGCAGAAGCGCTTTTAATGAGGCAAAGAAAACACGTCTCGCAGAAGATTGGAAAGGCTATAAAGATGCTCTGAGAATCTATAAGAAGGAAATCAGAAATGCCCAAAGGCAATCTTCGAAATCCCTTTGCGAAGAGGTTGAGGTTGCAACTGAGACCTCCAGACTTCGTAAGATATTAGCGGGAAGTTCTCAAAATTAGGAACTGCTACAGAAAAGTGATGGTACTTTCACTACAACCAGTAAGAGTCTTTAGCACTTTTACTGAACACTCACTTTCCAGGCTGCTCAGACATTACTGGGCATGGCATGGAAGATACAGTAAACTGTCGTGAAGTCAGAATAGATGCTATATCTGAAGACCGACTCTTATAGCCGATTGAAAGTTTCAAACCTTTTAAATCACCGAGTCCTGATGGTATTTATCCAGTTGAGCCGCAGAAGGTCGCTGGATATCTAGCACACTGGCTACTAGCAATCTTCAAAGGTTGCTTTCATTACGTTCATCTACCTCTTAAGTGGAGACAAGTCAAAATTGTTTTCATTCCAAAAGCTGGTAGAAACTCACACGCCCACCCAAAAGACTTAAGACCAATATCTCTTTCTTCTTTCTTACTGAAAACTTTGGAGAGGTTGATAGAATTTCACTTAAGCCTAACTATAGATAGAAGGTGGGCTATAGTTCTCCAATAAGTCCGTAGACAAATTTCTTCTGAAGAAAAGCATTAGTTCGAGATAACGATCTGAGCAAAATGGCTTTATAGAACGATAGTAGAATGCGCAAAGCGATGCTGCACAAGAAAAATTTACCTCTATATTTATGGGCAGAAGCCTCTATACTGCTGCATATTTAAAAAAAAGAACGACATCGGACGTCATAGGAGGAATGACACCATATCAAAAATGGTTTGGAACGAAACCCTCAGCATCGCATATTCCGAAAAAACAGGGAATCAAGAGACAGAAAAATTGTATGAACAGTGTGATGATTGGTCATAACGACGCAAGCAAGACATAGAGAATTTACAAGCAATACGGAAGAAAGATTCTCATAAGAAGAGATGTAATCTTCAACGAATGCCATGACAGCGTACAAGAAGTAAAGGAACCAAAACGTGTTGAACATGAAATAAAACCAACCGAAAATGAGTGTGAACAAAGAATTTACAAAAATCCAAGACTTTCAATTCCTCGAAGTCCATATCAATGAACATTAATGATGTAGAGAATAGTGTGAATTGTCCAAAATTAAGTCTTAAACAGGGAAGTTCTTAACAGAGCTGGTTACAGTGAATTATCCTAAGTACATTGGCTCTGCACAGTTTTTTGCGTCTGTATGAAATCAAATTGGCTAATAGCCGATGGCATTTTACAAGGCATTTGAATGTGCATTTCTAAATGGTATAATACTTTGAAATCTACAATAAATAAAGGAAAACTAAAGGAAAAGGACAACTAACAATTTAACACATTGTGGTCAGGCGTTTTGTGCCAGTGCATTACGGCTGGAGCGGGTAATTTATTGAAAAATGTGCGCGAATTTTATTGTTATTAAAAATCAGTATAAATTTAAAAAGGCTCAGATTTCTTTTTTTAACTTTTGTTTTCTTATCTTAGAATGTATTCTCTATCGTTATTATAATATATATAGCTACTTTCTGTATACTGTGAATTACGCCACTTAACTAAAACTGAAATAAGTTGTTTTGAAATTAATTGCTTTTAAATTTGCTCGTATGATGTTTACTGTTAAACACAATTTACCGTTATTATTTTGATTTGTATATGTTTGTACATTGTAATACTAGGTATGAGAAAGGGTAACAACAAACATTAATAACCCGTATATCTTTATTTCCCTTATTCTACCACCCATCTATAAAAACGTATAACTACGTGATCCGCGCTCTACCCACAGTTTGCGAAAAACGTATTTTTACGTGTCCCGCACACAATGTGTTAATTGCATTTTTAATTCGTATAGACAGACATACCATATGTACTCAAGCAACCATGACCTACCTCCAGAGTTCGTAAATACTTATCATTGATGAGTAAAATATACCTCATTCAGCTGATAAAAACTCAACTCAATGCATTTTGTTTTAAGTTTTTCATTTCTGCTTAAAACCAAACAAGAGAGCATCAGTTATTTTTTGAAAGAGCGAAAAAATCATTTATTAACATTCCTCTTTCGACATTCTTTTAACATGCGCTCTTTGAAAGCATCAACCGAATTGAGTGTTCGCTAGCTTATTTTCTCCTCTCAGATTATTTAAAAATGATAAACTCTCTTCAACAGTAGCAATCATTTTGTATGCTTAGTGAGTTTTCTTTGAAAGCATCATTTTTTATCACTCTTTTATATTGACACATTTTCCTATTTGAATTTCTATCGCCATTTGTTTTTATTAAAGCATTTTTGTGGCTAGTTTGCGTTTGCAAGTGTTTCGCGTGTGTAAAAAGTGTAAAAAATGGGCTGATTTTCTAACATAGATAAAAGCAAAATCTTAATAATTTGCTGTTTATCAAATTGAATGAAAGTTTATTCAAAAGTACAGATTTTGACGAACAGAACGATGATCAGTCTTAAATAATATATTTAATCGACTTTCATTAAATTCAATGAACCTCAACTTTAATGAATTTTCTTTTACTTTCTTTCTTTGAAATTCTTTGAAATTTTTATTTTCATATAAGTTTTATTTATTATTTATATTTAAAAAAAATAAATGAAATAAACTTCACTATTCTCGCAAATGTATTGCTTTCATTAAATAAAGCAGAAATTGGTTAGGGTATGCTCGAAATGCATATTTATAATTGAGCAATGCAAAAAGGGACAATATTGAATATCAAATTACTTATCATTGATAAATTCATATAAACTTGAGCTCAAATAAAGAGCGCATCATTTACAAAACTCGGGGGATGAAAACAAAGCGAATGCTCACAGAACGACCAGCACTCTTTGTATACAAACACATGAGTAATAAAAGTGTTTGAGGAGTTTATGCAAAATAGATCCTCTCAATGATTTACTCAGAGAATATTTTGTATGAGTTGTATTGCTTTTGGTGATAGCTTGAAAGAGTAGGAGCGAATTTTGAGCGCTCTACGCACTCTGCCTACCTCACGAGGCATCGCCTTATCATATCTGCATACAATATTTAGGGAGTAAATACCCAAATGTTCGAATTTCTGCCTAACAGTTGTTAAAACAATTCTTTTTTGCATATGCACATACATATGTATGAGTGTATGCACAATTAATGCCCGCCTATATAAGTACATATTTGCATTCTGAACTCCCAGCAAAACAATGCTTATTAGTATACACATATGTATGCGAGTACATATATCCGCAATCACTTTATTTATCTAAATGTGCATGTCGTCCAAATTTAATATTCTATGCCTATGGGCTACAAGAACAAAATACATTCATAGGCGCAGCCGTAACGGCTATGATTTTTGTTGCCATGGCACTGAACAGTTTCAAATATTATACAACACAACAAAAACAAATTCATTGATAAGTTCGAACTCATATATCTAGAAGCAAAATACTTTCATTCATAAAACTAGCCGCCTATATACCAATTTTTCTCAACGATGACAAAAATTTACATATAAGATTGAAGAAATCAAATCAAAATAGTCAATACTGGAATATTTATTATAGAAATATTTTCCAATATTTGGTGAATCGTGAATTTTTGTCATGTCGAAAATTAGAAATTTACAATGAAACTAGAGTGCGGCTTATTTGGAGGTTACTGTACATACATTCAGCCTTCGGATGAAGCTAAAAATGCCAAATATTTAATATTGAAGCTTATGTGAGCTGTGCAGCGCTGTTCATAACAACTGGGACGAAAACCGCAAATTGTTAAACTAATATTTTTCAATCAATATATATTTTTCATTTCTAAAATTTCTTACATACTATTACTCTTGAATATTAAAATTCATATATCGAATAATAATGTACTACTTCATTGTAAAGACCAAAAAAGTTGTTTAAGTAAATAATTCATAATTCATCATTTTTGGCACAATGCTGTGGCTGTGAATGTGCGCTGGATTGCTTGAAAATGTGTAGCGAATCGTATTTTTTTAAGCGACGCAATGTGGGCCCTATTCTCCGTTGCGATACTAATGCCCAGCATATAATCTGGGGCAACAGCAAATGCAATGAAGGGGGCTCACAGCTTTTTGAGTTTATTGCTTCCTCTTGCCTAAACATACACAAAAAAGGCACAGTGCCTAGGTTGTAACTGCTAGATGGCCGGAGGTGATTGATCTCACCCTATCAAATTCAAAACTTGAGTGGTCAGTCAAGAACTGGAGAGTCCTTGCCGAACATTCGTGCTCAGATCACAGGTATACTGAGTTTCAGTGAGGTGAAGAGGCACAAATACCATTGCCCTCTAAAAACCCTAGAAAAACAGACCGGCAGACCGGACGTGACACCACCAAGACTTCGAAAAGAACAGGGAATTGAGGCGGCTGTTGAGAAACTCAACACTGCCTTAACCGATTGTTTTGAGTCAACTCGTCCAATTCGAGCTCTCCTCTACCTGACTTCCCTTCCTTGATTGAATCGGGAACTCCAGGTGTTGAAGCGTGAGTCGAGAAAAATTCTAAACCTCAAGGCTAATCTTACTGAGGACTGGAATCGAAAAGAGCTTCTTATAGGGAATTCTGCACCGGTATTGAATCTCTGAGTTACATGGCGAAATTGGTTAGGATCTTGAGAAGGGATCAGATTTGCTACACCCTCTCGGCATGACTGCTACGTTGCCTGATCTGTGGTGAATGAGGCTGCCGTTCAATTTGCCATAAAATCTTTTGGCGGTTACAAGTCGCCCGGACCAGATGACATATATCCTCACATGCTGAAGGAAGGCAAAGAGTCCGCGTCTGCAGCCTTGAAGAAAATCTTTACTCCATGCCTGGCACTGGCTTATATACCACGCTTTTGGAGAATGGTGAGGGTCGCCTTCATCTCTAAGGTTGGAAGAGATGACTACACCAACCCCAAAAGCTTTAGACCCATCAGCATGACTTGATAATGCCACTTTTAATAGTATGTGCAGCTCTGCCACTAGGCACGGCGTAGACTGGGTGCTAGTGAATTGGATTCGTTCTATTGTGGCCCAAAGAATCGTCTCAGTGCGAGCAGAGGAAGATTTGCCGGTGTAAACCGGGGTTAATAGAGGCTGCCCCCTAGGCGGTGTGCTGCCTCCATTGCTCTGGTGCATGGTGATCAATCCTCTACTCACCTTCTTAAAATGATGCGGGTCTACGCACAAGCATATGCGGACGATGTTGCCTGTTTGGTGAAAGGTCCTTATGAATATCTATAGAAAAGTGCAGAAAGCTCTAGATATGATTGACATTTAGCGCTGTGCGAATGGGCTATCGGCAAACTCTACCAAGACTAGTATTGTCCTCTTTACCAGAAGGATGATGGACTCGTTCTGCCTAAGCTAAAAGAAGCCACTGTACAGATTTCCAAAGAAATCAAATATCTTGGAATAATCCTCGATAATAAACTTCTTTGGAAGTTACATGTTGAAACAAAGACATCCTAAGCACTGACAATCTACTAGATCGGTCATAACAGAGAAGGGACTGTAAGCAGCTGGTTTGACTGATGACAGACCACTTTCTATGGGTGGAGCACATGGGAAAGGTAAGCATCTCACACAGTGCACTCTGCCCAGCATGTGGAGAGGAGGAAGAGACGGTGGGCAACTTTCTGTGCGTCTGCCCGGCCTTCGCTCGAATCAGGCTTGAGGTCTTTGGCACTGATTTGTTAAAAAGCAACCACCTTGGCTCCTTGGCACCAAAAGATCTACTCAGATTTCTTCGGAGGTCGGGTAGATTTAAACAAAATTAAAATGGAACCTGAGTGCAGTACAATGGACTTAATTGTGTCTGGTCTGAATGCTGTACTTGCAAGTGTGTCCCGACAAAAAATAAAAAAAAACATGTATACCATTAAATACGACCTTGATCAAAAAGTTCCCTAAAAATCAAAATACAGGTTTATTACACAAAAGCGATATTATCGCCTTCAAAGTACTCCCGATTAACTGCAACGCACTTATGACAGCTTTTAATCCAGCTCTCAAAACATTTCTGGAACTCTATTTTCGGTGTAGCCGTCAGAGATGTCTTGCGGCTGTCAAAACCCGTTCCCCGTAGTAGTTTATTAACTCGATCAAACAGAAAACACTCGCAGAGAGCCATATGATATCAGGTGGATGCAACAGCTGTTGAATGGTATTCGTTTCGCTTTTGGTAAAAATAATGATGTCACCCTTTCTGTTTGGCGAGTTGCTTTAAGTAAACGTCTCATAGATCCCAAATAATAATCTTTATTAACTATCTCACCATTTGGCAAAAAATCATGGTGTACAATACCGCTGTAGGCCATAAAAACCGAGAGCATCTCCCTTTTTTTTTGACTGAAAACGAGGTGGTTTTGTGGGCTTGGCTCATTCGGAGCTCTCCATTTACTCGCCTGAAATCTGGATGACGTCTTGTACTCATAAACCCACGTAGCCTCTCCAATAATAATGCGTTTGATGAATATTAGGTCGGATTGAGCCTTGGAAATCATGCCTTAGGTGATAGCAACTCGGCCATTTTTTGCATGAAATTCAGTTGCTTTGGGATTAAATGTTCAACAATACGGCGCAAGCCCTAACCATTAATTACAAGTCTTCTGTCAGCTCCCTGATAGTTAATTTGCGGTTATTCATAAACTTTCTTTCACTTTATTGATGTTTTCATCAGTTTGCGATGTCAACGGCCTGCCACTACGTTTGTCATCCTCGATTGACTATCGATCTCTTCTGGAGCGTTTAAACCCCTCGCAGACGGTAGTTTTCTTTAGAGTATCATTACCGAAAGTATCATTGTATTCAAATGTGTAAGAACAACCAATCTCGAGAGTTCAACTGAAAAATTGGGTTCATTTTATCGAATAAACTACTGCAATGAAAGACGTTTGAATTAAATACCGTTCCATAATTAACTGCAAGGTGTATATTTTCAAATAGGAAAAGCCCACACCTGCAGAATACTCATTCGTTTTTTACTTAAAGCTATTTCAACGAAAACGTTAAAGCTAACGTGAATGTTACATGGGTCACTCTTTATATGGTATACATATATGCAAATATTGGCTTGGGGAAAAATAATGTCGTATTTGTGATCGAAATTTGACGCTTTATTTAACGTACTTAGAATTATCCGATTGAAGTCAAATATGCCCCGTTTTGTTCGCAAACTTGTTGCCATTTAGAAGGCAACTTCATTATCCTCCCCTTGCAAAACCCCCAGTTCTTATTGGCAAAAAACTGAGACAACCAGTTTTCGCAAGCCTCTTTTGAGGCCAACTTGGTATTCCCAAGGGCGTTTTGCATGGACCGGAAGAGATGATAGTCACTTGGTGCCAGGACCGGACTATATGGTGGGTGCGATAGGACATCCCATTCGAGCTCCTGTAGCTTCTGGCGGGTCATCAAAGATGTGTGAGGACGAGCGTTGTCCTGGTGGAACACAACACCATTCCTATTGACTAATTCTGGCCGCTTCTGGTCAATCGCCTGCTTCAAACGGTCAAGTTGCTCACAGTAGAGGACCGAATTAAGGGTCTGGCCATAGTTGAGCAAGTCATAGAGGATAATTCCCTTCCAATCCCACCAAACACACAGCAAAACCTTCCTGGCGGTCAATGCGGGCATGGCGATGGTTTGGGCCGGCTCGCCGCTTCTCGACGACGATCTTTTTCGCTTGGCGTTGTCGTACGTGATCCACTTTTCATCGCCAGTCACCATCCGCTTTAAAAATGGGTAAAGTTCGTTCCGTTTTAGCAGAGAATCGCAAGCGTTGATTTGGTCCAAGATATTTTTTTGCGTCAACACGTGTGGCACCCAAACATCCAGCTACGGGGTGCATCTTCGACATCTACTATACCAGAACGAAATCGATCAAACCAACTCTGTGCTGTGCGAATCGTTACAGTATCAGGCCCATAAACTTCACAAATTTTTGCCGCCGCCTTCGTTGGATTTTTACCTCTAAAGTAGTAAAAACGTGAAATATGACGAATTTCTTGCTTGGTGGACTCCATCTTTGACGTGCTATAACTTAAGACTGAAACGTACGATCACAACACTGTCAAAGAGACACTTGTAGTACAGATTGTCGTCTTCAAGTCAAGTCGCCGTTTAGTGTGACCCGATGCAATAAGTACAACGCAAGATATGTTTAAATGTCGCGCTCAATTGAAAAAATACGACATTACTTTCCCCAACCCAATATATGAGTATACTTACATATCTTAGCACTGTAAGCAGGGGTCAAATAATCACAGCAGTGAACGTGCCACCCGCCCCTGAAAAATGCATATTTGACATATGTTAGCGAGTGCTGAACGTACTCGTTTGATCAAACTGTCTTCAAACACTGGCAGCCACCAATAAACGATCGAATTAAAAAAAATGTAAGCACATTGTAAAAATATGTAATTGAATATTGTTTTGCAATCAATTTATTATAGGACGAATTTTAATAGACTCAACCCCATTCGTTTCCATTTCTTTCAGAACGTAGAAATAGTCGCTGCCCACTGTTAGCCAAAAGTAAAAGTGTGACGGCCAATTGTGACACTGGAAGCACCGCTTTGGCGTCTGATTTCGTTAAATTTATTTCTTGTAGTTAGAACAAATTCAAAGGCCAGGCGGAATCGTATAAGGAATCAGCAAGGAAAAGTTTTTAACATTTACAAATTGACGTTGGGTTAGGGAGTGCCACATAATTGCTCTTTTTTTCTTAACTACATTCGCACTATTTTTTCGTCTCCATCACTTTCACTAAAACTCATATGTATATTAAAACAAAGTCGGATCTACACTTATATTATATTTTATTTGTATTTACAGATTTGACAATTCCACGTCTATTGTGACCTAAGAATACGGTCCAAAGCATTGTGGAACTTGAAAACTATTGTGAACTGAAAATATGATAAGTTACGATTAGTTGGTTTCATGCGATTGATTCAGCTTATACGATTGGCGTATCACGTAATTTTCTTTTGCATGGTTGTTGATCGGTGCACGGATATGATACCCCTGATTTATAGACGAGTCGATGCGGATTTAACACTAAACCTACCGGTATTTTATGTATTCCTATTTCTACCAATGTGGGTCAAATGACCCGTCTTTAAAGTATTATGTATATTATTAAGATCACATATATTTCTCGGTAAAACAATTAGCAATAGAAGAGTAAATCTTGAAAAATACATTCGATGTATTTTTTAATAAAAGTCGTGAAGGCAAACGACGATTTAATAATGTTATTTCTAAGAACTTCTGACAAAAAGTTTAAAATGGGTCATTTGACCCGTCCATGGTAGGTTTAGTGTTAAAGGTAACAATAATCGAGGCAACAGGATATTGTTTTAAAGAAAATTGTTTTAAATTTAGGTCCTGATTTAAGTATTCAGGAACACACTAATCAATCAACCAACGAATCACGAAATAAAAATTTTGATGGCAAAAATGTAGATTTTTAAATGTAGATTTAGTTAATCGTCTTATGATAATTTCATGATATAAATATACTTACTCTTATTGGGTAAGGGAGGCAATGCTCTAGACTGGAATTTTTTGTGCTTATCTACGGTGTTTCTACGATCCCGATTACCAGCAATTATTTCCGTGCCCGACGAGCTCGTTTGACATTGCGGTTGGGTTCGACGAATACGAAATATATTACAGAACTTTTGTTTCAAATTGAGCGAAAATTGCGTTTTTTTCTCGTTTCGTATGACTTGAGACGATAAGTCTGCTTCATCAACCTTTATTATTCGATTTTGGGTAATGCTATAGTTATTAGCCAAAACAATGTTATTTATGTTGTTGTTGTTAAGTTTGTCATTATTTTCATTATTTAAATTTCTAGCACTTAGCTTGCAATCTGCAGCAACATTTTCTCCGATAGAACAAAGCTTGTTTCGTAAACGTGGAGATGATTCACTCCATATTGTTTCATTAGATCGTTTAATTGAGTCATTTTTTACCGATTCATTGTTTGTATCTGATCGATTGTTTGTACTAGAGTAAAGAGTTTGGTAATATTTTTTTACTTCATTCAAAGTCATATGTAGCCGTTCCTGGGGCACGCTCAAATTAAACAGTGTATGACCATCACCATGAGTATCATAATTCACCGTCGCACTTAAAATATCTGGCTTTTTATTCATGGATTTAAAAGCAGTTGAGCCAAACTGATAATTATCACACTTCACATCGCTTTCACAATTGTCTCCATTCCGTTTTTTTCGTTTATTTCTATTATTTTTACGACTTAGTTTAGAATGTTTGCAATAATCTTCCTCAGTTAAAATTAAATTATTTAATTTCTTATAATCTTTACATCTATCTTCTTTGTACTCAACTCTGTTATTTTTATCTGTTTTCACCATATCTATTGGTAGAGCATATATATCTGAATCTATAGGCACGTTATAAAAATCAGATATTTCCCGAGTTAGTAATGCATCATGGGACATTGCCTGAGTAATGAATATGGAATCGTCCGGTTTATTTGCAGATGATGTGCTTAGTGAATTATGTGAACTAGAGAGACGACTGTTCAGAGAATTCCGGGAATTTGGCCGATTTGCGCATCCACTGGGCCCTGAAACATTGGAAGTAAAAATATTTTTTTTTAGTTACGTTTATGCGTTAGTTCACGAACACTAAATGCTCATCGGAATTTTCTCCATATATGATAATTTATTTTATTTTTTCATTACAAAGTAAGGCTGTATCTGTAAGAACTTTTAGTTTTTTATAATACATCATTGTTTGAAATTACAAAGTTCTTAATCAATTACACAGACCGACAAAATTTAACCAACATTCAGACCCAGAAACCAGACTATATATTTCCGAAGGTTTATGTTGCGCTGAATCCAAATCTGGCCTCAGAATTCCTCTATCAGCTCTGGTTTTCGAGATATCCTAACCTAAAAGTGCAAAAAACACGGTTTTTGCCCATATTTGAGGTTATGTAGCCTTGCAGATGTTTTCTTTCACCAAAATTAAACGATGGCATCTTTAAATACAAGCCTTCTTTTTTCAAATGGCGTTGAGTTTGCTCAAATATCATTGTTTTTGCTGAGATATCGCATTTTGAAGTTTTCATGTTTCTAAATTTTCCTACACCTGAAAAGCGATTGAGATAACATAGACATGATATAGTCGATTACTAATTTTCTTGAATTGAGCCTTATTTCTCTTAAAATTTTGTCTCACACCATAAGTGTGCTAACTCATCAAACCCCTACACTATCTAACCCACGGGTACCGAGTCACACACAGCCCTAACCCCTAGAATACCGCAAGCAGGCTAACCCACTTAACCCTGGAGACAGTGAGTTTAGTCACATATCTTTCTTGAAAAAAATCTTATTTTTCTTGATGTCTCATAACACAAGTAGGCTTAACCACTTAACTCCTAATCCACCAACCCCCCCGTTTCTCCTAATCCCTAGAAACCATCCCTACCAAACATGAAAATTTCAAAATGGAATATCTCAGCGAAAAAAAATTATATTTGAGCAAACTCAACGCCATTTGAAAAAAGAAGGCTTGTATTTAAAGATGCCATCCTTTAATTTTGGTGAAAGAAAACATCTGCAAGGCTACATAACCTCAAATATGGGCAAAAACGGCGTTTTTTGCACTTTTAGGTTAGGATATCTCGAAAACCAGAGCTGATAGAGCAATTTTGAGGCCAGATTTCGATTCATCGCATCAAAGTACTTCGAAAATATATAGTCCGGTTTCTGGGTCTGAGATGCTGTCGGCCCGTGTTATTTTTCTATAATTTAATCTCAAAACTAACAGTTTAGAAAATAATAACAGTGAATTAAACTATATATAAGCATGTATGTATAATTAAAATAAAAATTAAACTTAATGATAAATATAGGGATAGACAGACAAACGGATAGAACATGCAAGATTAGGAATAATACTGATCAATGACCCAGGAGGAGACACGTTTGGTGAATTTACATTTTGTGGTGCTGCCGGCTGTTCTGTGATTCCCTTAGTTCAGGAATTCCATTTTGGAAGCAAAGCTTTTTCGGACCACATGACTTTAACCTTTGAGTTTTTCAAAAACTCTGTTACACCCATAAAGTGATACCCCAAACAAGCAGAAAAATATTATGACGCACTTAACTTTCCTGACTATAAACTCCTCAAGTCTGACGTACCAATAGAGGAAAAAACTGCATAATTACAGAAAAGATAAAATCGGCAGTAAGTAAGATGATGAGGAAGAAAATATTTGAACCTCAGAGTAAAATATTAAAACTACCGAACAATTTACAACAAATTATGCAGTCAGAAGAAGCTTAAGTGGCAGTGTAATTAGAACCAGTTAAATACAGTCAGTAGTAGTAGTAAATGATGGCGTCTCGCTAATAATATAAAAAAACCTTCGTCCAGAGTTTATAAAAGCGCTTTAATTTCTGAATTTTAAAGTCATTTCAAATCTTTATCGTTCCGCCAGGATGGCAGGCGTCCTATACATTGGACCATGCCGGCCATTTCGGATCTGTTTCTGGCTGCGCCTTTTGAAATACACGAGCTAAAATCTGTGATAAAGGAATCAAAAAACAATAAAGCCCCTGACCTAGATCGTATAAGTTACGAATTTTATAAATATGCAAATGAAAGTTTTTTGTATGGGGTGTTATAACATTTCAACACAATATTTGGAAATGTTGTTTTCAACTTGATGAACAACCCCTTCAATAGCAGTTGAACTGGCGTTCGTTGCTAGAATTAGCTTAGCATTTTCAGCTGGGTGAACCAATAACGAAACATTTACTACTGCTGCTTATGATGTTGGAATACCTGTCTAGCAAGAATATGCTAGTCTTAATTAAAACTTGTAACCGTTGTGGCGTTTCAGCCGCATTTCTAATAAAGCGGCGGTAGAAATTAATCATTAACATAAATCGTTTTAAATCTTTCGCGATAGTTGCTTCTTTGAAGGGCAATATATTGTCCTCCTTTTTAGGTAGCGGCTTAACACCCTTATCTCTGACTTCATGACTTAAAAATGTTATTTTGTTAGCAGCAAATGTACACTTTTCAGCGTTGATCCAAAGTCCATAATCACACAAGCGCTTGAACACGTTTCGAATGTGTTCGACGTGCTATTCATAAGATTCGGATGCGATAAAAATGTCATCTATGTACGCAAAAGCATAAAAACATACTCGAAAAGGCCAAAGGGGGTGATGATTGCCTTTTTTGGAATATACGACTCTTCAATTGGGACTTGATGATAAGCTTTGCGTAAGTCGATACGGCTGAATATGCGCTTCCCGTGCAGGATATTTGCAAAATCTTGCAGATGGGGAATTGAACATTTATCGGATTTTGCACGTGAATTCAACTGCCGACTGCATGGATGCCAGTCTCCATTAGTTTTTGGTGCCATATGCAGCGACGAGGCGTAGTTGGGCTTTGAGGTTCTGATGTCTACAAGCAAACCATATTCGTTTAAAAAGTCTGCACCGATTATTGATGTCGAGCAATCTGCTATGATGGAATTCCATGGAAATTCGCGTCTCAATCCAAGGCATATGCGCAGCAACCGTTTTAACATATGTTTGTATCGGCGATCCGTTTGCATCATAGTAATGTGCGTACGCCTCTGCATTGATTTTGTTGTAGTTGCTGCGTATGAGTTCCTTCATACGGTGAGTTTGTTTTAGGATTGAGGATTTTGGTTCCGCTTGGTACTGGATGAGCGGCCATGCAGTCGACGTGGTGTTATTTCTCGACGTGTCGTACGGTTTTGCGTTTCGTGTCCATAATTTGTTCAATTTTTGTTTTATGGCTTCCAGCGTCCTTTCCAACGAAGCAGAGACTTCCTACATATGGTCGGCAATTTGAGCTAAATCATCTAGTCTGTCTTTTGATACGGCCAGGACTGTTCTCGTTGTTTGCGAAATTTTTTTTAACCATAAGTTCTTGACGAAATCATCTCCAACATCTTTCGAATCGAGTGACTTTATTTTTTGTAGTGCCTGAGAAGGCTTCATATCACCTAGCGGTTCGTTTCAAATCAACTTCTCAAATTTAATAGTCGCAAACTCGGAGTAAATTGATGTGAGTTGTTTCTTCAATTTGTCATACTTGTCATCGTAGAATGGCTCTATAAACAATTCCCTTACTCTTAAGCGACTCAATCTCTGTAGAGAGCTCTTTGTAGTTATACATTTTGTTAACATTCACGACCAACTAACGTATTTTTAATAAAATGATCTAATGCGGGGTCACCGATTTTGGTGCGTTTTCTTTCCTTTTCCTTTATTTCAAAAGTTTTATTAATGTTCAAAATATAAGTGCACAATTTAATAACTAAGAACATTTATCTTTAACTAATACGCAGAAAGAAAGACTTGTCGGAATGAAAAATTAACGGAATGACAAAAATAACGGGAGCACAATATGAACCGCTGTCGTTCGTTAAAAATTAAAATCGATTGTTGGGATTACTTCCAAGAGTTGCCACAATCCCTTTGAATTAAATTCACAAACTTTAACACGTTCCCGCCGGCATGTACCACTAGCGGTACATTGAGGCCTGTCCCATTGGTGGTACATACCCAATTGTCTCATCGGGCGGTTTTTTGAGAAGGTTGGTAACGGTTTTCTGAGCAAAAAGGAGAGAAATAGTTTACATCTAACGCAGGCATAGTCGGCAGCTCTCACTGATGCCGAGAACAACAAATTCGGTCGCCGGCGGGAACATGTTAATATTCAACGCGGAAAGTTTTATTGGTGTCGAAAAATCCAATTAAATATAAGTCAAGCCGGTTAGATTTAGGAAAATCACTTTGAATTCAATTCTCAACATTTTTTATATTCAAAGCGGAAATTCACTGTTATCAAAAAACTGCCTAAAATATGAATGATTTAGGAACTATCATTTTGAATTCAAAGCGACAACTATTAATGTTTTGAAAAAAAGGTAATAAAAGTAAAAACAAACGCTAAAGTCAATTTTGTCTAGACCTTTGCATTTTATGTAAACAGTTCTGAAAGTTGCGAATTTCTGTTTGAAAGCTTTTGAAAAGCACTTTTGTAAAAATACACACTCGAATATAAAGTACTGGACTGTAAATACAAATTGTAGTAATAATTTAAACCCAAATCGGACCACCAATGCCATTATTAGTAATAACACCAAAGCCAGCTGGCGAAAAATTGCTGTCGTACAGATCTTGTCCTTGATATAACTCGATATATAAAAAAATGGGCTTATACCCCTTTCAACAAACGGCTCACATTATAATTTAATTTACTTTTCTTTTATTTCATCGCACTAAGCGCAGTGTACCACCTTGATGAAATAGTTTCCAGAATATATTAAAAAAATTCAAAATACCATACAAGTTTATTACTTAAAAGTAATATTATCGCCTTTAAAGTACTCCCCATCAACTGAACGCACTTACACCATTCGTTTTATTCTTGGTGACAAATTCACGGATAATGATAGCACTGCGCAACTGTGCATTATCAATCATGGTGCAAAATCCATGAGTTGTTTTCACACATTCATTTTTTTGGCGAATTTCTTCACGTAATAGGGCATAAAAACCGTGAGCATCGCTTTGTGTTGTTGTTGTAGCAGCAATACTAAACCCTGTCATTGTAGTGTAAATCACCGGTCGTCTTCGACTAGCTTATCTAACAGTAGACCCAGAAAATTTGTTGTTTCGACAGGTTGGGTTTAGAGGGAGAGGGGTATTATATGAGTGAGTTTGAGGGCAATGTGAAAAGGTGGTTAGTGCCGTGCAGGGGGCCTTCACATGCTGGACATATGCTTGGTATGTCGGGGTCAATTCGGGATAAGGAGTTTAACCCGCTACAATATCCAGAACGTAATTGTGCCAGTGTCACGGAGATCTCACGGGGAAACTGGAGCTCTTAATCTGCTGTAGGTGGTGGTTGGACTCCGATTACGGCATTCTGGGGTAGGGAGCTTAAGAAGGTCTTTAAGAAGGTTAAGGTGTCTGCATGGGTGAGACCTGCGATAACACCCTAGCAGGAACTGCTTGCTGAGCAGTTTATTATGCTTCTACGCAGGGAGCATATGGGCCTCGTCACGTAGATGTTGTATCTGGGACATCAGTAGACGTCCTGTCGCAATCCTAAAGGCAGTGTTTTGACAAGTCTGAAGCTTCGTCCACTACGAATCACTGCTTCCAGGCGACCACACAGGCGCAGCATAGTTTAGAACCGGCCGGCCAACTGTCTTAAATGTCGATAGCATTTCTTTGTCTTTACCCCACGTACTGCCAGCTAGCAATTTGAGAACCTTGTTGCGATTTTGGTCTTTAGTGGAAATTGCTCTTGTGTGTGCAGATAAGGAGAGCAAACTGTCGAAGGTTACCCCCAGACTTTCGTGGTTGGAATTGGTGTGTCGTCGACTTTGGCCTTCTTTGTCCAGGTGGTAAAGAGGGTCGCCGTGGACTTAGTCGATTTTTCTTTAGTCTTGGTTCATTCATTGTTGCAAAATCGAATGCGTTTTTAAAACTGTAAACAAAAACGAAAATACGTGCAGATACGTTAAGTTACTTAAAACGGCGGAATATTTAAAAATGTGAAACACTGACGAAACTTTTTGATCAACAAACTTGTTGAGAAAAGAACGTAAACAAAATCAGAGGAAAGATAGGGCCGTTGACCTTACTGTTGCTGTAGAAGCTACGAACCTTGAAGTAGAAATGGTGCTCGATATCAATTAACAGAAACCAAACAACGGAAAAAGGTGTTAGCCTTCCTCTGCTCTAAAAAAATACAATTCCTACCCTACACCAACAACAACAATATTACGACAAAAGAAAATAGCCGACATTCACTTGAAGCTAGAAACATTCGACGATAGTACGAATGAAACGGATTTTTCGTTATTTCATTTTGTGCTGGTATCCGAATGTACCCGACGAAAGAAAAAAAACAAATAAGCGGATCTA
Source organism: Anastrepha obliqua (assembly GCF_027943255.1). NCBI lineage: Eukaryota > Metazoa > Arthropoda > Insecta > Diptera > Tephritidae > Anastrepha > Anastrepha obliqua. The sequence goes on along the minus strand of NC_072893.1, from coordinate 99,330,208 downwards.
TTTATATCATCTTTAATAGATTCGCCTTGCATGTTTACCCTCTTGTTGTTGTCAATTGTAAAAATGGCGCCTATACTGAAATTAAATGTTTGGAAAAAAGCAACCCGCATTTTTGTTATAGTAATCTAGTAATCGGCCGCCGTAGCCGAATGGGTTGATGCGTGATTACCATTCGGAATTCACAGAGAGAACGTTGGTTCGAATCTCGGTGAAACACCAAAATTAATAAAAACATTTTTCTAATAGCGGTCGCCCCTCGGCAGGCAATGGCAAACCCCCGAGTGTATTTCTGCCATGAAAAAAAATATATCTGCCGTTCGGAGTCGGCTTGAAACTGTAAGTCCCTCCATTTGTGGAACAACATCAAGACGCACACCACAAATAGGAAGACGAGCTCGGCCAAATACCCAAAAAGGGTGTACGCGCCAATTATTTATATATATTATATATAATCTATTATTTTTGAAATTCTTTTCTCCTGAGCCGATTTCTTTAGATTTGCGCAAAGTACTTGCAATATTTGTCTTCCAATGCTAAAAAAAAGAGTTCTATTATTAGTAAATGTAAATGCTGATTTCTATTATATAAAAGCAGTTTTTGCAATTAAAGAAGTTTAGTGAGATGGATATTTTATTTTTCCTCATCTCATACCTTTAAATATTAGCTTCTGACCGAGACTGTACCAAGAAAACAAATTATCCATTTCCACTTTGTACAAGTCGTTCGTTGGATCGCGAGATAGCACCCACTAGCTTTCATCGACAAATCTTAGCATCAAATTTACCAAACACTTCACAGATCAGTGCAAAGATCGCTGATATGCAGGAAAAAATAATTGAAACAAATCTCTGATTTCATTAACAGGTCTTTCGCAAACTAGGTGACACTTTCGAACTATACTGTCTTTTAAAATGTTTAGAGGGTTGGTATTTACAACGCCAACACGTACTTTAATAGGGGATACATAGTAAGTGGTATTATTCTCATCATCACAACCACTATCACTCGAATACAAATCGCCAGGCCCGTCTGACTCTTCACCAATAGTATCAGATAGACTACGTGTATCTTTTTCACTACTTTCATTTAGAAGAGCTCCTATCTCTTCCCTTGACGAATATTTTGGTTCATTATCTTATTTTTTCCTGTTTTACTTCTTTTGTGTATTTTATTTAACAATCAGCCAAAAGTAGATTCAACGTTCACAAAAGTTAACTGAAAGTAATTTTTCCACCGAAAAACACTTGTTTTCACATATGCGTCTAAAACAACGCATGAAAATAAGCGTAATTTTTTAAATAAAATCCACTGAATATATTTTTATGCAACCTCATCTCTCATCTTGGTATTACAGTCCGGGGTGGACCATTGCCTCCTCTACAATACGCCTCCATTCTTCTCGACAGTTCGCTTTCGCTCTATGTTGTGAGATTTTCATCTTTCATATATCGACTGCTACGTCTTGCAACCATCGTCTTCTTGGCCAGCCTCTTCTTCTTGCTTCTTCAGGGTTTGCTTCAAATACTTTTTTAGTTGTTCTTTCGCTGCTCATCCTTAAAACGTGCCCATACCACCGTAATTTTTGGGACTTTATAAATCGCGTTACATTTCCTCTCGCGATTAAAACACTGAGCTCGTGGTTATACCGTACACAGTATGTACAAGTACCGTCTTCTAATCGTATAGGACCGAATATTCTTCTAAGAATTTTTCTTTCAAATCTCATCAGTAAATTCACGTCATAACCTTTAAGGACCCATGCTTCAAAGCCGTAGGAGAGAACCGGTCTTATTATAGTTTTGTACATCTGTAATTTTGTTCCTTTGATATCAATGAAGTCTTCATATGTATTATATATTATAGTTATAGTTTTGTATTATTATTATATATTGTAGTGCATCTGTAGTTTTTGTTCTTTCTTTCTTCTTCATAAGTTTGATATGGCCAAAATATGCTCTGTTAGCTTCCTGAATACGGTCTTGTATGGATAAGAACATATCCTTATTTATGCTAAGTACTACGCCTAAATATTTAAAACTCTTGCATGAACTCAAAAACACAACTTCCGATTCTGATGCGACTATCATGAAAGGATCGAGCAATGTACTTCGTCTTTTCTTCATTTATATTGGGGCCCGGCCATGGAGCTTGCACTAAGCGCATGAAAACCTTCTGAAGAGCCTCCTTCTAGCAAGAATCACAATGTCGTCAACGTATACGCATATTTGTGTCGATTTATAAAATATTGTGCTACCTTGAGCTATTTCGGTTATTGCTGAATACAGTATTAACTTAAATAAAAGCGTTGAATTCATCAGATATTTCGCCATTCATTATTACTTTAGCGTTTGAGTGTATAAGACTCATATTGATCAAATTCATGTATTTTTGTGGTATGCCTAGCACTTTTAAGTGATCTATTTTCTGTTGAGTTTATCAAACGCTTGCTTAAAGTCTATGAAGAGACTGTGTAGATTTATATTTGTAACATAACATTTTTCGAATATCTTCGACATGATAACACATTGATCTGTTGTCGAGCGTCCGATTCTAAAACCGCATTGATAATCTCCGACGATCTCTTCTGCATACACATTTAGTTTCTCATACAGTTGGCTTGTATACCATTTTTCAGGCATGTTTTCTGTTCTCCAAATTTTAAGTATTATTTCATGTATCTGTCTTATCAACTCTTCTCCGCCATATTTGATGAGCTCTACATTTATACAGTCTTCACCACTTGTCTTGTGGTTTTTCGGCTTCTTTATTGTTCTTTTCGTGTCATTAAAAACGGGGCGTAAGTCAGAATTCGAAAGTTTTGAGAAAAAAGGAAGAAAAAAAAACAGAAAACCTTATAAATAATATAAACTATATTCTATTCGTCCATTAGTAATTTTTGTAACTTTGCTAGCAGGTGGACAGTGGAGATAAACTGTTTCAGACAAACCGACAACAGGTAAAGACGCTTGAGTCAACAGTATCAAACAGATGACAGGTGGCGCGCAGGCGAAATGAGGAGTTTGGAAGTGATAGGTGAAGGCATCTTGTCGTAGGATCAGCCATTGCACATCCCTTCCCTGATGCCTTTTTATGCAACCAACCAGCAAATTAAGATTTGCACTATGTCAAAGAATTTGATTACTTTCGGGTCAATGGTCTCCTTAAAAATTGAAAAAGGTTATAGGCCGTGCATCGTACTCGACGCAAAGAGCAGATAAGGGTTAGAGGATATCTGAAGACGTGGTCAGCGTTATCTACCCTATACTGTTCCGTGGTAATCCGGAATAGTATGTTTAGTAATAGGTTGGACTCCTACGACGACATTCAGTGGAAAAGAGTTCATAATGTAAATTAAAATGATGACTTAGTGATTCCTGCGATAGCATCTCTACAAAAGCTACTTGATGAGCATGGTCTTCAAGCGACATAAGGAGGCAGTCCTGAGTGCATTGTTTGGATAGCTTCTCGGAATCGACCTGGTCTCGTGTGCTATAACTGCTGACAAATTTCCATCGTGAAGTTAATATAAGTAAATTCAGTAGGTCTATCATTCGAGATTATAATGGATAAATGTTCTGATGCTAAATATAGCATATATCGCCGTTTACAACTGGCCCAAGCTTTTCACAGAAAGTTAAGAAGATGTGAATGATGACGGTCGCTCTGGACGCGCGGAATATCGGTTCGGAAATTTTTGGCATGAAGCGTGTTTTGGCCCGAAACAACGTCGTATGACGTCAACGATGATCCAGATTTGCTTAAAAGGGTCATAACTGGTGACGACTCATGGGTATATCGTTATGGCTTTCAGAAAGAATTGCAAACTCTCCGTCCTAATAAAACCTGGCAGGTCTTAGGATATGTTCAATACTCGTTGCCTTGGATTTAGGCTATGTAGGTTAGGTTGAGACGACTCCCTATTTGTTCCGGTTGGGGCTTGGTTCTAAACTCTGGACCCCATAAGGGTCAGGGTCAACCCTCGCATGATCTCACTGCTTGCATAGATAATCATGGAGCCTTAAGGAAACTACATACACGAGTGGAGATAGCGGTCTTAAGCTTGGACCCTTACAGAATGGACACATTAAAAAACAAATTTACAACAAATTCACCAGCAGCAGCAACAACAGAAAAAATCAATGTTTTCCGGAGAAGTTCGTTAATGCAATATTCGCCACCTACTAATGCAACGACTGAACCAGCAGCGTCTGCCTCAAGTGGCACCCCCACAACTGCTACGACTCCTCAGCAGCACCGCATTAGTGTCTAAAGCGGCCACAACACTGTGCGATAGGAACTCAACCAGATCGATCACCACACCAGTGACAAATGACAAGAATCCGTCAAATGTCGATGATGGTTGCACCTTAAAATTACCACGTGAGGATATACTAGCCCAGTTAGTTGTCAAACTCGGAACAGAAATCGACGAACTAATTCACTATTGTGATCAGCGCCACAATGTACATGGTGAGGTGAAGAAGCGGTGCAGCATATTGAAGTGCTTTCACACGGAAACAACTAAGGAACTGGAGGTGGAACAAAGAAGAGCCAAGCTAAACGACACACGTCACAAGCCTATGCTAGCAGCGCATGGAACGCCACAATCAGCGAAAAAGTCGAGAGGTAAAGCTAGCCCAAAGGACGTTACAAATGGGTCTGGCAGAACACCCGAGGCAATGAAAAGGAAGGTAACGACCCAGGAAACACCCACAGAAAAAGACGACAACACCATGCAAGGAGCAGGAATGGACAAAAGTTCAAAACAAAAATGACAAGAATGCAGGGAATCACAAGCGAGTGGCCAAAGCAATAAGACACAGGGCAGATGCTTTGGTGATAGCAAAGAAAGTCGATGGGGTAACCTATGCAGACATACTGAGAAAAGTAAAATCAAATGAAGAACTAAAAGAGCTCAGTGAAAATGTCGGAACTATGCGACCTACGCAAAAAGGTGGTTTGCTGATAGAGCTCAGGCGTAAAAAACGCCAATACTGCGAAGTTTCAAGCAACTATCGAAAAGGTCTTAGCAAACATGGCAACGGTTGATTTACGTACGCATATGGTTACCGTGCAATGCAGAGATCTCATAACTGACGTGAGCACGGCTGAAGAACTAATAGATGCGCTGACCGAACAAGCAAAAATTAAGAGGCCGGAAATAGGATCCATAAAAAGCAGACGAGCCACACACACTGATATGCACATACTGCCTACGTTTCCTTATCGGCAGAGGATGCTAAAAGAGTCCTGTCACTTGGCCATCTTAGAGTTGGTTGGATGCGCCGCCGCGTGTCAGAAGTTGTAACCCCAAAGTACTGCTTCCGATGCTGGGGATATGGTCATATGGCCACGGCATGTAAAGAGCCGGATCGAGCAAACCAATGCAGGAGATGTGGAACAACGGGGCACAAAGCCGCGAGCTGTAAGCAGGAGGAAAAATGTGCTCTCTGCGCTGGAGCGCATGTAGCAGAAAGCGCTAAATGTCCGCAGTACCATGATGCAGCACGTCTACGAACATAAAAGTATTGCAGCTTAACATTAAACATAGTAGGATCGCACAAGATTTGCTTTGGCAAACTGTCGCCGAAGAACATATTGATGTGGTATTTCTGTCTGAGCCATATAAAGCAGAAGAGTCGTACAACTGGGTAAGCGATAACCACAAACTGGCAACAATCTGCGTGCTTGGGAACAGAACACCACAATGCAGAATGAGTTATGCGTGCTGGCTTCACATGGGTAAAGCTGCACAGCATGTAAATACATAGTGAACTGTTACGCACCACCGAGATGGTCACAGGAACAATTTGGATGCATGTTATCAATAATGGAAATAGAGCTCAGGGAAAAACGCCCAATACTGGTCGCTGGAGATTTTAATGCTTGGTCGCTGGCATGGGGTAGCAGGAAAACCAATGCCAGAGGTCGGTTATTGGAAGATTTCTTCGCTTCTCTGGATCTGGTACTATTGAATGAGCACGGAGTTCACACTTTCGAGAACCACAACGGACAGTCAGTTATTGATATCGCTTTCATAGACCGAGCTACGGCGATAAACGTCAAATGGAAACGGGAAGACAAATTATACGCGCATAGCGATCATCTCCCCATCACAATAGATATCAGCAAGAGCAATCAAAAGCCAAGCTGTCACAGAGTACAAGCGAAAACATGGAAGACCAGGTCTTTGAACATAAAAAAAAAAAAAAAAAAAAATAATTGGCGCGTACACTTCTGTTAGGTGTTTGGCCGAGCTCCTCCTCCTATTTGTGGTGTGCGTCTTGGTGTTGTTCCACAAAATGGAGGGACCTACAGTTTCAAGCCGACTCCGAACGGCAGATATTTTTATGAGGAGCTTTTTCATGGCAGAAATACACTCGGAGGTTTGCCATTGCCTGCCGAGGGGCGACCGCTATTAGAAAAATGTTTTTTATTTATTAATTTTGCTTTCACCGAGATTCGAACCAACGACCTCTCAGTGAAATTCCGAATGGTGATCACGCACCAACCCATTCGGCTACAGCGGCCGCCTAAAAGCCTTCAACGAAAAATGGGAAGGATTAAAAAGTACCGGTGGCACGTCAGATATTATTGCCGACCAGATACCACGTCATATGGAAGCAGCTTGTGATGTGTCGATGCCTACATGCAAAAAACCGGCCAACAGATCTCGATTGAGATAGGTGAACTGCGCGAAACATGCAATGAGGCAAGAAGACGATCTCAAAGAGCGAGGGGAAGACTAGTATTCGAAGAACTACGGGCAGAATTTAGAGCACACCGACTGAAGTTAAGGAAAGCTATAGAAGCAAGTAAAAAGGGATGCTTTAAAAAAATTATCGATGACGCGGATGACAATCCATGGGGTATTGCCTAGGGGGTGAAGTGTACGTTGCTTCTTGGGGCAATGCACACAGAGGCGTATGGCAGTTGTGCCAGTAGCCTAAAGACCGACCATTGTGGTAGAATGCCACTCCTGCACGAGGTGCCCCTGCTTTTAACTAAAAATGGCGGATCTAGAGATTCAAAACTAAAAAAAAACCGTAATCCTAGGTGAAATTCGAATCGTGCATATAGGATGAATGGCACTACGTAAGTGTGTCTTATAACGGTGACCTCCAGATATCGAGCGCCCTCTGGTTGTAATTAGCCTTACCGCGACACCGGGGCCATGTCGTGGCTCGAACTTCCCTTCCCCTTTACTCGTGGGACCACATGGCAGAGTCAAACATTAATTTATTAAAAAGGGCAGAAGTGCCTAATATAAACCAGGTCGATAACGACCTTTCGGTAAACAGTGCGGAACTACCAACAACATCGCAGGCAGCTAAGGGCAACCAATGCCCTCCAACTGCCAGCGAAATCAAGGATATGGAAGTTGACGACATGGCCCTGGGGTCAGATGGCAAAGCTTCTGCAATATCACCAGAGGAAGAGGAGAAACTACTAGCTTCTCCCAATCGTGACTCAGGAAGAAAGGATAAAAACAAGGTGCGGCTATGTGGTGCCGCCAGAAAGCATCTAAAGTACTTCCTGAGAAAGAGTCACAGCATTGACGAGACAAGAGAGCTGGCTCAAAAACCAGCTGATCTGAAAGGACAACACTCCAGCAGCACCACGCCAAAACAAAGCTCCTCTAAGCGTGCCAATTTACAGGGGAGCTCTAGCGTTGGAAGAAAGGCAGACGAGACTACCGAAACGGAAAGAACAAAGGCAGCAGTGCCTAATCCAGAAGTCAAGGTAGACTTAACAAAAATGTCTTACGAAGACGCGGCGTGTAGCACGAAGTTGGGAAAAATACCTCCTGACTATCCAACTACAATATGGTCGACGGAAAAACTAACGGCTATACAACATGCTATCCTGGAGGCTATAAGGAAAAAGTAGACTGGAGCTGCACAGCCCAAATTTAATAGCTGCACCTTTCGCCCAGGATACATAGTTATCTCATGCGGCTACGATGATACAGCTAATTGGCTAAATGTAGCAGTTCCTAAGCTGAAGCCGTGGAAAGATGCACAGCTGAAGATTGTACAGGAGGCAGATATACCGCGCCCACTAATCTTCGTTGGTCACTTTCCAGAATTGGACAGCTCCTCAACTGAGGATATTATTAGCCTCCTTGATGGCCAAAATGAGGGGCTCAACACGAATGACTGGCGGGTGCTCAACAGAGTGCGCAAGGGTACGGTGGTAGAAATCACTGCTGCTATCGACCCAATCTCCGCAGAGGTCATAAAAACCGTCAACAATTGGCTGAACTACGGATTCGGTAAAACCCAACTTCAGCCAAAATCTAAAGGCCCGATTGATCCGCCCAAGGTTACCGAAAAGGATTCTGAACTTTCGGTGAAATAAAGCTCGGAGGAAGCAGGAACTTTGACTCCAACGGTTTCAATAGCCCAGGACGATAAAGTCAGTTGCTCCAGACACGAGGCAGAAAAGCCAACAACAACCGGCACATGGCGCTATAACGTGGCCGAGAGCATTCGCATGCGACCCCCGCTGCAGGCCGATAAAAAAGCGCACAGCCATAACAAGGCTCGAAGAGGGGATCAGATGTCCGCTGAGGAACCAGGCCTGCTGAAAAGCAACCGAGGTAAGAAAAAGGCAGCCATTGCCAAACGAAGGATCACTAGATGACCTGGCCAAAGCAAAAACCTCGTAACAGCAGAAGGGCCAGGTCACTCAGACAATCAGTTCGGTTTTCGCAGAGCCAGATCTACTGTTGATGCAATAGGGATGGTAGTTGATTTGGCCAAAAAGGCTGTTAATAAATTCAATGGCACCAGAGCGACGAAAAAATGTGCAGTTATAACATTAGACATAAAAAACGCATTTAATACGGCCAACTGGGCAAATATTTTGAATGCACTCAGCAGCTTCTCGGTACCAAAATATCTTATTAGAATCATCCGCAGCTACTTAAACCAGAGAGTACTGCAGTATGATACAGAGGAGGGCGCAAAGAGCTACAGCGTGACAGGTGGTGTACCGCAAGGATCTGTTCTTGGACCAACCCTATGAAACGCTATGTATGATGGCATTCGTAAAACCGAAATGCCCGCTAATACAACCATAGTGGGATACGCCGACGATATCGCACTGGTAGTGATTGATAAGCACTTAGACAGATTGCAACATGTATGTAATGATGCCATAATAAGAATACAAATGTGGTTGAATAACGCCAGCCTGGAACTAGCTGCACAAAAAACAGAACTGGTGCTGATCAGCAGAAGCAAGCAGAAAGAAAAGCTGTCAATATCAGATGGTGGCCACTATATAGAATCCCAGAAGTCTATAAAATATCTTGGCATGTACATTGATGCCAGATTAACATTCAGGTTAACAACGCACTTATGGGCATGCTACCGAACTTAGGAGGACCACAGGGTGCCAGGAGAAAAATTCTTTCCACTGTGACAGACTCCATAATGTTGTACGTCTCTCCAGTCTGGGCTAGACCAAAAAAGTGCCATTTTAAAGAACTACTGCAGGCCAGTAGAACAAGTGCGTTGAGGACCGCATGTGCTTATAGAACGGTGTCGGACGATGCAATCTGCGTTATACTTTACAAAATTCCTATAAACATCAGGGCAAACTTACAGAAGAGGTTGTTCTGCTCGCACGATATGAAGCCGACAGACGAATTCAAACAGGTAGAACGTTCTACCTCGATAGCTAACTGGCAATCAAAGTGGGACCAGTCATCAAAAGGCCGGTGGATGCATAAGTTGATCCCACGGACTAACGAGTGGATCTGTCGGAAACACGGAGACTTTGATTTCTTGCTAACGCAGCTATTAAGTGGACACGGATGTTTCCAAAAATATCTGCATCGCCTAGACTTAGATGGTAGCCCTTATTGTCCAGAGTGCTTGGACGAAGAGGAGACGGTCGAACATGTGGCCTTCTATTGCAGCAGGTTCGTTAAGGAACGCGAGGACCTAGCAAGAACAACTGGCGTGTTTCTGACTCCCTAACCTAGTTCCACAAATGCTTGAGTCGAATGAAAAATGGAGGACAGTGCAAGTTTTTGCAACTCGAATTATCGTGAAACTTCGCAAAATTGATTGGAGGCGAAGGAACGACGCGAGACGAACGGGGAAATAAAATCGTTATGACATCGAAGCCAAAGCCCAATCGTCCCAATGGAATCGTCCGGAAGAGCCAAGAGTTTTCTTATTTATGTCTCTCATAAACAAACTAAACAAGCTAGATTGCTAAAACCTCGTCTTCGAGACGAGAGTACCAATATAAAAAAATACAGGATGCACCATCTTTTATGTCGGTATGTAAACGCTGAATAACTTTGTCATTTACCAACCGATCGACTTCAACATACATGTTTTCGATACGTCAATTCAGTACAATTTCAACCATGGATCGCTTTACACTGAAATCGACCCGTTAAAGCCCGAAATGCTTGAAGATGTGATGACAAATGCAGAAAAAAGGTCATAGTTTGTTATTGCTAAGCTAATAAAGGTGGCTACTTGATTGATATTGTATTCAAAAAATAGTTTTAATAAATTGTAAATAACCAAACCAAATAAAAATACTTCACTTATACAAATCAGTTTTTTTTTTTAAGTTGTTCAAGGTTTTCATACCGGTATAAAAGATGGCGCACCCTGTAATAATCCAAAGTCGAATGTACGTAGCCCGCGAAATTTGAAAACTCACTACGAGGTCTGTCGTAAGGTACAGTAGTTGTTGGGGTCTCTTCAGTTAGTTGATGGAACCATTTTCTGACGTGAATAGGAGGCGAAAAAGCCTCCAATAAATGCCTGCTGAAACTGCTTGCTGAACATGGTTTTATGCTCCATGGATAGGCAACATAAGGAGACATTCCGTCAGTGCCCTAAGTGCAGTATTTTGCCATGCTCGCAGTTGTATCCACTTCGTGTCACTAGCCCCCGGAAGCTGAATAATTTGAAACCGGCCGGCTGATTGCATTAAATATCGGTAACAACGCTTTTTAATATTTGCCTAGCACTCGTGGCGCGGGTAGTAATTAAGAACCTCGTTTCGATCCCACTTATTAAGTCAGTGTAGTTTAGTTCTAGTAACTCTTGCCGCTTACACCCTATTACGGTGTTTTGCCGAGTTCCTCCTACTTTTTGTGGCGTGAGTTTTGATGTTGTTTTACAAATCGAGGCACCTACAGTTCTTCATGGCAGAAATACACTCGGAGGTTTTGCCTTTGTCTGCGGAGGGGCGACTGCTATAGAAAAAACTTTATACTCCTCGGAAATAATGTCTGCATCGGAGTGCGAGAGACCCATTGGGCGTCTACCTCGGTAGCGCTGGAAATGATCGGCTGTATCGTTTATGATGGTTTCGATCATAGAGCTCTACAACAAGGAGAAATATAGTCACTTGTCCAAAATACCCAAGTCTGACATGTGACAACGAAAAGTAATAGAGTAATTCAGTCGTAAGATGTACGTGTACAAGTAAAGTAAAGCAGTTAAGTGTTGGAAATAAATTCAATCAAGTGGTGTTGACATTAATTTGTGTCTTTTATTCGGCAATCCAGTGGTCGAACTCAGAGGAGTTATTGAAAGAGATTTATTTTAATTTTAACTTAAAAAAACTCGTAACAATATAAAGGAAATTTAGACAATCTTTCACGAAATGTCTCGATTTAGGTATTGGTAGATTCCGAAAAATTTAGGCGTAAACCAAAATGACGTAAATTGAATTCTTAGGCTTCTAGATTACAAAGGCAAAGTTATTAATTGTTGCAAATAAAATAAGGTGCATAGTTAATTTAATTGCACACTGAAAAATGTATAGTACAAAAAGTATATAAACTCATTGGAAGCATTAAAAAATAACAATTAAGAGTTGCATTGGATTTAAGTATATTTCATTCATCTGGAGTATTATTTGATCAAGACTTCAAAAAGCATTTGAATATCGTCGTCTGGTGGACTTTGCTCCGAAGTCTTTCCCTGGCGTGTTGAAGTAGTATCCGGTGAAGAAATTTCAGATACGAGTATACAATAATTTGAAGTGATAAACAGATATGTACATGCCCATATATACCAAAAATACTTTATAGAAAAATTAAGATGATGGAAAATATATTTACTTATATACTGCACCTATGTATGAACTATTAAAATAGAATTTCTACTTACCGGTATAAATGTGATGACTGTGACAATAATTATTTACATTTCGAGGACTATACAGCACCTTTTTTTGTATACCGCTTTCACAGTGAAACGCGTTTCGTTTTATTCCATAGTACAGATCATAATCGTGGATTTCAGAGAGACCAAACGTATTGAATTTCTGGGCAGCACTCATTACACTATCTTGTTCTGAAGGTATTGCTTTGAAATACTTAGTGTGGTCTTGATAATATGGACATAAATCTCTTTTTACTCGCATAGAAGCGAGCGACGTTAGTGGTAAAGATGGTGAAATTGTATAGGTATGTGGCTCAGATATTTGAGTACTTTTAAAAGCGTAATTGCCTATCACGTTATTTGGCTCATCATATACATTTTCCGTATGATTACTAAGAATGGAGTCGCTTGAGTATATGGGTTTCTTCGTAAGGTAAAGGTCTTTTTTTTTATCAAAATATTGAGTAAAAACTTCCAGGTCAGTATCTTTACAAAAAGTTCTTTCCCCCCGAATAGAGTTTTCATTACGCTCAGAGTCTTTTGATTGTTCCAAAGAAGAGTGTGAAGAAGATAAACGCCTTAGTTTCTGCTTAATACAGCGACCGATTGCTATATCAGGTGAGTCCTGAAATTCAAGTGGAGGATCTATTGGTGCTAATGGGACTTTTTTTAATGTGTTGAAATTTTCCGCACTCATTCCACCTTCAGAGCAGTTATCAAGTGAATCAAATTGAGATACTTCGCCGTCACTTTCAACAATCTGAAAGCAAACATTAAGATTTATTACAAATTATAACAAATATTCCATGACTTGAAGTAAAACGTACTTCGATTTCATGTTTGCATAAGCCCTGTCGATATGAATCTCCACTAGATATTGAACTGTTGGTGGTAAGTGGAACTCCTGAGTCATCACTTAACGATGTTTGTGCATTTAGTTCAACACTGTTCACGCTAGACATGTCATGAGGAGGCGGAGGAAGAACGCCAACATAATCAGTACAGCTTGATTGACACATTTGGAAAATAGTGGAAATAGCAGAACTATTGTTAAATGTTGATGATGTAGGAATATTACAGTTGGAATCTTCAATTTTAATTACTGAATCCATTTCCGACAAATTTTATAACTGCAAAAGACACATCAAAAAATAACTTGTTATATAAATATTCTTTTACGTAACTTTTTGTTACATAAATATTATTTTTAAAACTAAATAATTGTTACTGATATTTGCGAACGAGTTGCTGAACGTACTCGTTTGTTTCAACGGTGACCAAAATGTGATATTCTGATTGAACAACATAAATTTCTATCGAGAATGTAGAACGCGATCAATAGGTTACTGATCGTTTCCGTTTGTTTCATTTAAGATATTTTTCCTTTTATTCAATTCATTATAACAACATAGATGAATACCAATTCATTTATTTAAACAACACAAGACAAAATCAAATAAAATCTGAAAAAAAAACGGAATATTAAATCTACTCAACAACGAAATAAACCAAAAATCAAATAACAACCTTCTTTCTCCGTTCGGAACTTTTTGTAAAATAAGACATCCCCCGAAAGTAATCCCCAGTTAAATTAATGTGACAAAAAGAATTCGTTAAAAAATGTGCAAGTAGAACCTACTCCACCGCGCGAACGGAGTATAGCCGTTACTACCCCTCAAACAACAAAAACAAATCAGATTATATTAACGTAGGCAAGTTACAACAAAAGCGTGTTTTATCCTACTTTCGAATAAAAGTGTTTACTCATTTTTCAAATGATAAATAGTGCCAGCAGTGTACTTTCGCAAAAGAATTAAAAATCAATATCTTGTTTATGTTTAAACGAAAATCCAATTAAACACAAAAAGAAAACAAAAACAACCAACATGTCTGTTGTTTGCCAGAGCGAACGCAGACTCTCAATCCAAAGTGCTTAAAAAATTAACGCATATTTTACAATAGTAGCGGACAATGCGAATCTGGCCTCAGCACAACCGCGAGCTCGATCTTGCTCTCCATTGCAGGCTGCTATAGAAACGAATCAAAGCAACAACGACACAAAATGCGCAAAAACTACACCGGCACTAAATGCGAACAACAACTAAAACCCTGGAATTAAGTATCTCAATCCCCGCTGCCAGCTTTAGCGAGCAATGTAAAACTCCCACTCAAACAACCCCTGCTATTCTCACTCACACAACCAACATACCTGTTACGACACTTGCCTTTAATAGCACACTCACAACAACTTCAACAATTTTCACTTCTGCTCCGATAAAGTCAACAAGCATATTATCTAGCCAGCAAACATCAACCAACAAACAACAGCAACAAACACTAAACGAGAACAACACAAAAAAGAGCACTCGCAACTCTCCTAGTAAATTTGAACCAGAGAACGTTTATGTACAGGGAAGTCTCACAAGCCACGAATAGTGTGAATTGTCAAAAATGAAGTGTAATCGCGAAGACTTTTTCACCTCGCTCAACTCGACAGCGGTGAACTTCTTAACAGAGCTGATTACAGTGAATTATGTACAGGTAAATTGGTCAGTTTTTGGTTTCTGTATGAAATCAAATTGACGAATGCCGACAGCATTTTGCAAGGGATTTGCTGGTGCAGTTCTATGTTCCCTTGATAACCAAAAATTTATTCAATTTATATTTTCAAACCAATACAATGCAAATAAAGATTTGAAATTGTCTGCGCCAACATTTAAAATCAAAGTAACTTTAATGTTTGTTGATTTAATTTAAAGAGAAGAATTGAAACAAAATACATTATAAAACGATCTAACATTTTGTTGTTTGCGCTTTAGTAAATTAAAAACTTCATACAAATTTGATGAAAATGTTTACTAATTTTTCGACTCGAAATTAATTTTAGACAAGAATTCAAAGAGCATATTGGTATATTGATGAATATATGTATATGTATATCAATATATACAGGGTGAACGATATGAAGTGTTACCAACTTCACACTGCTTGTATCTGTAAAAAAGCTTATGACATCAACGTCAAAATTGTTCTAATGACAGTTCAATATATTGTTTATAAGCCATCAAAAGCATTTGCGTCTCAGTTTTGTTGAATTTTTTTTTTTCTGTGATGGAATTCAAACGTAATAATATGATTTCTTAAATATGGCTGGAAAATCACAACCAGCCGTTGTTCGTGAGCTCAGTCACCTCAAAGTGAATAAAATGTTTGTGTATCGCACTATAAAACGTTACAATGATACTGGTAGCATTGCAAAACGCTATGGAGGTGGACCAAAAAAAACCGCAACAACGCCAGAAATGGTTCGGAAAGTGAAGGCTCGACTTGAACGAAATCCACGTCGAAGTGGAAGAAAAATGGCCAAAGAACTGAAAATATCACAAGACAGCATTCGACGCATATTGAAAAATGAGCTCGAGGTAAAGGCTTACAAGTTCAAAAAGCACACGATCTTTCACCACAGCAAAACAAAGGTTCGGTGCGAAAGAGCAAAGGAGTTGTTGCGCTTACACGAACGTGGCGAATTTCCTAACATTGTGTTTTCTGATGAAAAAAAGTTCCCAATTGAGCATTCGTATTCTGGAGGTTGCTTTGAAGCCGTGGGCAGACAAATATTTTTCCGCACTTCATAACGTCCACACAATGAATCCACATAGTGATAACCACAAAATCAATAATTATCCAAAAGTCTGCTGCTAACGCCTCTCGATAACATAATTGCATTTCCAGCCGAATTTTCGAAAAATAGCCCATTCACGCGTTGTTGTTGTTGTAGTAGTAACTTTGCCCTGTCAGTGCAGTGTAGATCACTCACTGGTCGTCTTCGTCTAGCTCATCTAGGACTGGGCCCAGGAAACATGCTGTTTCGACAGGTTGGGTCCAGAGGGAGAGGGGGGTTAGATGAGTCGGTTTAAGGGGGCATGTGAAGAGGTGGTTAGTGTCGTGCGGGGTACCTTCACATGCCGGCTGCCATGGAAATGGTTGCATTTCGTCGAACTTGTTGCTAGTTTACTGGGGGAAGATAAAGCAAGGTATTCCGCAGGATGATGTCCTTTCACCCTTGCTTTTCAACTTCTATACATCAAAGGTCTCCAGCCAGTCTCCCTGGTGATATGCTGTCCACTAGACAGGGTTAGTATACTGGGGCGGCAGCCCTTGGTCGGGAAAAACCAGAGTCATTCCGGTAACATAGAACCGGCTGCCATGGGTCTCATACGCTGATGATTGCACTACAATAACGTCGGGTAATGACATTGATGGCCTGTGCGCCAATCTTTCTCGCTTTTTCCCGCACAAAGACCATGGCGACCCTCTTCACCATCTGGACAAAAGAGGTCAAACTGCAACTTAAGATAAAAGTCGATGACACACCAATTCCGACTGTTAACAACCCCAAAACTTTGGGTGCAACCTTCGACAGTTTGTTCTCTTTTTCTGCGAAATTGTAACTAAAGTCCAAAATCGCAACAAGGTTCTCAAATCGCTTGCCGGCAGCACTTAGCGCAAAGAAATGTTGCTATCGACATTTAAGGCAATTGGCCGGCCGGTTCTAAACTACAGGGTCCGGCACTCGAGGTGTAACCAACTTCGATGATGCACTGGCATCGTTTCCATGACAGTCGGTTCGACGTTACCGAAACGACCCGGATTTATATCCGGCCAAGGACTGTCACTCCAGCAGCATTCCCCGTATGTAAGTATTGTGAGTTTATGCTGCTACAACAACAATAACAACATACACTGGCATCAGCTGTTTGTTAGTTGGCTAAATAACAGTCCAGAGCACGCTAAATTTCCACAATTTGGAGACGTTGTTCTGGCGTTAAACGATGCATGATGATTTGCCAAGCCCAGTTTGCCATTCTCAGCTGTCAAACCTTAATTATCGGTTTCGATAGTTCTCACGCAGCTTAAAAAACAAACTATTTTTCATTTCGCACTAGTGAGTAACGTACTTTGTAATATAGATTAAAAAATAATAAAATATGTGAATGATGTAACTGGAGTTGTTCTGATGCAGGTTACTTATTTGAAACGCGAAGAAAGGCCGCCTACGCAGAAACTAGACGTGGGCTTATTTGGTTTTGCCCAGTGTATTTTAAAGGGTTTATATACGGACCTAAATGTTGGGTTATGTTTGATAATTAGAAAAGTTAATGTATGCCCTTTCGGATGAGAGCGGCTCCACCTACATATAACTCAAATACTGTGTGGTCGTTAGGCAAAGTTTAGACAAATATTCTAATCAGAAAAGACTAGGGAAATTTATGGACAAAAAAAAATAAAAAACAACAAAACTAATTTTCATAAATTGAGAAAATTAGTGTGATGTATATAAACATAATAGAAAGGTGTTTGGTTATTGGACTAGCATATTTCTTTTTAACAGGTTAATTATTTTTGGATATTTTAAAGTTGTTGCAAATTTTTAACTTTGTCCTTAGATATCTTTTCTCATGTAATTTTGTATTTAATGGATGATATTCTAAACTCGTTTCGAGTATGCCTTATTATCGTACTCTATTTTATTTTAAATTAACTGTATTGTTTGGTAGTATTTACGATGAAATTTCGATATGTACATAAAAGAGATTATCTGAATCTTGCAAAACCCTCGCACTGATCATGGAGGGATCCCGCATCCCATGAAGAAACACAAAAACAAAATGAATACCAGAAGAGATTTGCAATATCCGCAAAGTATGCAACATTAAAACCCATGCATTTTTTCAGGCTGTGAATTCTAGAATTACAAATACGCAATTCAAACTATTTGGGTAGAGCTAGATTTAGGAGACTCCCCTACAGACAATTGTAATTTCCTAGTCAGAAAACTGGTAACTTATTTATGAAGTATATGGTATATAAAATTATATCCTCGTAATTACATCGGCCAGCTTTCTTAATCCAAGAAGCGTGGGAACATATTTACGATACCCTAAACCTTAGTTCTTTTAATACACATTTGCTGTATGTATACACATACATATATAGTTAATTTTTTAGTTTTGAATAACAGGCAAAAGTCTCCCATAGAATGGTCTTTTCGAAAATGTGAAACACAGCCGGATTTGAAGTAACTTTCTTTATGAAACCCGGCAGAGTAACTATACGCAGATAAATAATAATACCTTTTTAAGGTATCAGGTATTACTAACTTTTAGAAAATTTGTAGCATTTACACACATGTATTTCTTATAAACTCGTTTACGTGGTTAATTTTTCAAAATAGTTTTAGAAGTGAGCAGATTACAACTTTACAACTTAAAAAAAAATTCTTATGTCCACTTTTTCAGTACTAGTTTTTCTATGATTTCCAATTAAACTAAGTATAAACACACAATTCTGCAAGCTTAAATTCATTAAGGCATACACCAGTTAAACTGACACTGAAGAACCGACCCTTAGACTATACTACATCATATAAGGGTGGGGTTTTAGGTTTAGGTTGTGCACCAATCTAAACCTTCTCCAATTTTACTAGCAACTTTGCTCCATCTAAGCATAATTATCGGGATCACGACTTCTTGGTTTTAGAAAAATTTAACCGACAAATGCTCTCGTTGATAACAGAAAAGTTTTAGTTTTAATTACAATACAAATGTCCTCTCAGATGATTTTAATAGCAAATCAATGGAAAGTTATACATACATGCATTTGAAGCGTTCACTGTAACACATTTCACATTCCCCGATGCTGGCAAACGATTTTCGTACCTACGCAAATGAGATAACTCCTGTTGGTAGTTCCATCTTAATAAACCGGTAAACAAAAAGTTTTCAAAACTTTTTCGAACCTTCAACATCAGTAAACAAAGTAAAATTTAAGATTTCCTTTACTGTCAGATAGTTGTGACGTAGTTATCAGGAATGCAGCAATGCGTTTATATATATTGGTCATAAAATGCACATCTATATTTATAACGTGACTAAATTTTAGTTTTGGGTAACATAACTTGACATACGTAGGTCGCTTGCAATAATATATCAAATTCCATAAGAAAAATCTTTTCATTTACGAGCACAATTTTTATTTCTGACTATTCAGCAGCTAGATCTGAGTTCACTTTCCCTATAACTACTACATCCAATAAATGGTTTATGATTATTATAATACGTTCACATATAAGTGATGATCTACTTTTTCGTGCTTAACTCCCAATCATTATTATTATTATATTATTATTTATTATTAAAGTCAAACATACAACCATAGGTTATTTTTACTTAAAAGGATTAAGAGTAAAATCAAAATTAAAATTACCGCTAGTGGTAAAGAAGTTGAAGTTGGAGAAAGTATTAAAAAAGGAAAGCAATAATACGTTCGGAGGATGTTTCCACGTGTCGAAGTCCACGCAAGTGGGGAAAGTTACTGACCGCCATTCACTTGGGAGTGGCCAGGGCGATTCTTCTGCATATGGTTCAAGCAGCTCACAACGTGCGAGATTAGCCCACGTATCCTCTGGGTAGCTTCCGAACACTCGTTCGGGAGTGAGCTAACAAGAAAAGGCGAAGCATTCCAGAATAGCTGGTTGTGCGCTGGGTTTGGGACCCGCCACTTAAAAATTTTTTAACATCTCGCTAATTTGCGAACACGCCCCGACGGAAGAGAAGGAGGATGCGACCAAAGATTCTTTCTATGGGCGCTTGGAACGTTCCTATGAGCGCTGCCTGACATAAAAGTCGTGCTTGGCGACTTCAACGGCAGGGTGGGCAAGGAGGGAATTTTTGGTCCCACAGTCGGAAAATTCAGTCGGAAGATTCGACCATTGGCCTCTCACTCCTACTCTGAGGGGGCACTGCCCAACAAACCGGCTGGCACGAGCAATGGAGCAACATTTCTCGTCCCCTACGCACCCCCGTCGAAGAAGAAATCGAATTCCGGCGATCCCGAAAAAACAGTTCGTACGACGAAGAATGTCATGCTGCCCCCTAAAGAAACGATGCCGCCTGGGATCGGGCGCAACGCGAGCCATGTGGGATCGCTACAGAGAGCTTAAAAAGGAAGAGAGACGTATTATCCGAAAGAAGAAACGAGAGACCGAAATACGTGAGTGCGAGGAGCTTGAGATGCTTGCCAACAGGAACAACGCCCGAAAATTCTTCCAGAAAGTTCGGCGGCTTACAGAAGGTTTTAAGACCGCGGCGTTTTCCTGTAAGAACAAAGACAGCGAACTGGTAACTGACATCCAAAGCAATCTTAAATTATGGTGGGAACACTTCTCGAACCTGTTAAACAGTAATAGATGCGCATGTCACCGAGAATGTGAAGATCCCGATACCCCAATCGTTGACGACGGAATTGACGTTCCGCTACCCGACCATGACAAGGTGAGACTAGCGATAATGCGGATAAAGAACAACAAAGCCGCGGGCGCTGACGGACTGCCGGCTGAGCTATTCAAACATGGCGGCGAGGAGCTGGTAAGGTGCATGCATTATCTTCTATGCAAAATATGGTCGGATGAAAGCATGCCTGCCGATTGGAATTTAAGTGTGTACGCCCAATCCATAAGAAGGGCGATCCTGCAATTTGTGCCAATTATCGCCGGATTAGTCTTCTAAATATCGCCTATAAAGTTCTAGCGAGCGTATTGTGTGAAAGGCTGAAGCCCACCGTCAACCAACTGATTGTACCTTATCAGTGTGGCTTTAGACCTGGAAAGTCTACAATCGACCAAATATACACAATACGCCAAATCTTGGAAAAGACTCATGAAAGGAGAACCGCTATACACCAGCAGCACCGTCAGAATTGGGAAGGACCTCTCCGAGCCGTTTGATACCAAACGAGGTTTCAGACAGGGTGACTCGCTGTCGTGTGACTTCTTTAACCTGATGTTGGAGAGCATCGTACGAGCCACAGAACTTAATCGCTCAGGCACAATATTTTATAAGAGCGTACAATTGCTGGCGTATGCCGATGATATTGATATCATCGGCCTTAACAACCGCGCTGTTACTTCTGCCTTCTCCAAACTGGATAAAGAGGCAAAGCGAATGGGTGTGGTGGTGAACGAGGACAAAACGAAGTAAATCCTGTCATTAGACAAACAGTCGATGCACTCGCGTATCGGCACTCACGTCACTGTTGACCGTTATGATTTCGAGGTTGTAAAAGACTGCGTGTATTTAGGAACCAGCATCAACACCGATAACAATGTCAGCCTTGAAATCCAACGTAGAATCTCTCTCAACAAGTGCTACTTTGGACTAAGTAGGCAATTGAGTAGTAAAGTTCTCTCTCAACGAACGAAAACAACACTCTACAAGGCTCTCATCATGCCCGTCCTAACGTATGGCGCAAAAGCTTAGACGATGACAACATCCAATGAAGCGACGCTTGGAGTGTTCGAGAGAAATATTCTGCGGAAGATATTAGGACCTTTGCACGTTGGCAACGACGAATATCGCTGACGTTGGAACGATGAGCTGTATGAGCTTTACGACGACATAGACATAGCGCAGCGAAAAACGATCCAGCGGCTACGTTGGCAGGGTCATGTCGTCCGAATGGATACCAACGCTCCGGCTTTGAAGGTATTCGATACGGTACCAGCTAGTGGTAGCAGAGGAAGAGGAAGGCCTCCTCTGCATTGGAAAGACCAGGTGGAGAAGGGTTTGGCTTCACTTGGAGTTTTGGCGCCGGTAAGCACGAGGAAGAAACGACTGGCTCGCTTTTTAAACTCGGCCTAAATCGCGTAAGCGGCTATCGCGCAATTAAGAAGAAAAATAATGCGGTCACATATGCATTAATCACCCATATATCCACCGAATTAATCTACCCGTTCACATATGGCAGATTACCTGCAAAATTGACAATCAGCTATCAATACTGCTTTGAGAGGATTTTCTTCATAGAAATTATTTTGGTGGCATACTTCGATGTTTTTGGTTTCTTTAATAATTACTAACGATATGAAAAAAATACAAGGAGAAAGAATAGTTAGTTTAATGGGTCAATTGGCTGCTAGTAATAAACAGTTGGCGGAAATCCGTATGCGACGTTTACTGAGGTGGCAAAAAATTATGGCAGCTATACGCATACGAAATTCGATATTACATTTTATGATAAGTAATAAGAGGACAAAGCGTTTGTGGACACACGCTTTTTTCTGCAATATAAATGGATAATTAATAATATTTAACAAACATTTTATTCGAATTATGTCTTTACATCTGTTTTCTTTGCCGGTGTCCATTTCATTTAGTTTTTATTTTGATACTTCTCTTCACATTCTTAATAATAATTATCGATATCACAGAAAACACAGGGTTTTATGTCCAAAAGTATGATTATTATCTAGGATTATTTAATAATCTCAGATTTTCAGGGAGAAATTTTTTATGGGAAATCGCGCTTTTTAATTACGGATTTTGAGTTAAGCGCGAAAAAGTAGATCATCTACTTATATTTAGGTATGTCTGTTGGCCTCTGGCCACGGTCCAGCATTGTTTGACAAGAACTTTATATGTGTGCGTGTCGGGTACTTGACGCTAATATCTAAAATTTTTGATTTTTACCGACAACAAGTATGTGTGACACGACGCCACCCGACTGCACTAACACATACAAAGCGCAGTCAAGCATGTTGTATCGGGACAAGAGGCCATGTGAAACCCATAGTATGGTATTGCTAGATAGGGTAATTGGTATGCTTGAACACAGTCTGAGGAAAAACAGTAATAATACTTTCACATAAAGCGTTTTTCAGTAAGAGCGCTTCCACTTTTTTTTTGAATAAAACACAAACGGTTTGTTTTTTTAACACATATGCTGTTTACTTTCCGTGGGAAAAAAGCCCACCCGATTTTCGGGGGTTACATACTAGTTACTTATTGTTAAAAGTAATATAAAATATCCCATGCCCATTGTTGCCATAATTTTTTCAACCTTATCAAACGTCGCATTCGGATTTCTCCAACTGTTTATTATTAGCAGCCAATTGCGCAATTAAATTAGCTATTCCTTCTCCTTGTATTTTCTTCATATCGTTAATAATAATTAAACAAACCAAAAACACCGAAGTATTCCACCAAAATAATTTCTCTGAAGAAAAGCCTCTCAAAGCAATACTGCCAGCTGATTGTCAATTTTGCAGGTAATCTGTCATATGTGAACGGGTAAATTAATTTGGTGGATTTATAGTTGATTAGTGCATATGTGAATGTATTATTAGAGTAATCACAAGAGCCCACTAATGTCGAATTTGTATATGCTATACAATTTAAGTGGATAGATTTACATATATTCAGGGGGTTCTCAAAGTACCGTAAAAGTCATATAATGCAATTTCGCGAAGTTAAAATATAGTTGATAGCGGTTTCGAGTCCTCTAACCCCATATCTACACTTTCCACTAAATGTGTCTCAAATTTGTGACTTGTGACTAGTGTGGCTTTGTCCCGTATTCTCGTGTGAGCACCTTGCTGCCTTGCTGCCAGGGCGTATCTATGAAGAGGCTTTGCCTGCTGCCTTAACATTGCATTTTCAAAATCGCTTCAAGCAAATTGGGTTGATTTCGCACATTCCAACAGCGTGGTAAATTTAAAATTAGGTTGCGATATTACGAAATGGCAGCTGATGTTAAAACAGTGATGGCAAATGACAATTATGTAAGACAGACATGTTTTAACAGTGAAATTCACGGTCTTCCACTTATAAAAGTTGTATTCCCAATTTACGCTGCTTTGTTAGATTTTAGCAAAATTTTTAATATAACGTAACACGCTTTGAAAAACAGGTTGTAGGAGTGTATCCTCATCTTAAAACATATAACCGCTCTCTTCGGAGGCCTATGCTGAAAACAGTGAACGACGTACGCAGTCCCTAACCGCAGCCCGTAACGCGCACAAAAACTCATCTCGTGACAACAACTGATTTCTTTTAGTTACATATTTACACAATAAATCGGTGTGTGTGTGTGTTTGGTTGTATCTACACAATGTTCCCATTGATATTTTTGCCTACACACTTTGCACTCAGTTACAATTTTTCATTTTTTAATACACCAAAGCCAAAAACCAACAAATGCAAATAGTTCATTTATCTACAATTAACACTATTCAATATTGTTTTTAATTATTTTAATAAAACTTATAATATTTCTAAGTCTATTTTGTAAATCATTTCGAAATGTACTGCTTGGCAACACTGTGTGGTGAGAGAGCAATCAGCTCACAAGGTTTTACGCAAGGCGAATTTATTATAGGTGACAGCAAACACATATAAGTATATCGTATATCAAATATCGTGAAATAAAATCTACGATACTACGATACGGAAGGAAGGAATTTTTCATTTACATGAGGTTCTCATTAGTTTGATCGTAACATCTGGCACGGGACCGCGTTACGTCGTTCACTGTTTTCAGCATTATAGATTTTAAGTAATTTATTGTTCGAGTTGTGTAATATAGCGAAAAGTTGGTGTTGCCAGACACCTCAAATAAAAACTAAGTTCGCGTGTAGTTGTTTGTAAATATGCAGAACTTTTTGCTTTAGGTTAGAATTGAGAAACATTTTTGAAAATATAAACATATTAAATTGAATTTTACAGTAGCGTCGACTAAAAGGGTTTTTGGAAACTTGTAAAATTTTTGCATTGAACCACCTTCCGCGTTAGTGGAGTCTAACTCGGGCTACGCCATCCTCAGTGTTTTTGCGTAGAACTTCTTTCCGCATGGATGGTCCTCGGCCGTGTTTCCAAAAAATGGCCCTCCTCATTCAATTCACAATATTTTTGCGTAGAACTTCTCTCCACCTTAAAACCATCAAACTAAAAATTAAAACGTCATATGCGTGTACGTAGCAAGCATGCACAATCCCATCCGCGCCGTATTATAATATCCCAAGCTGTAGTCAAGTTTCTCAAGGCACTTTGAAAACAATTAATTCCAAATCTATTCTTTCTAGAATATATGGGAGCTATATAGATTATTTCTGAACCGCCCCCTAACATTACCCCGAAGTTTCATTAAATAAGTTATTATGTGTTCCCAAATTGCCCATGTTACATTATACCAAACCCCACACAAATTTTTTTCTCGGCGCAGCAACATTGCTTGCCACACTTTTTGTTAAATTGAGCCAAAATAGTTTTGTGCAAACTGTACACGATGTACATATACGAGGTGTGTTCAAAAATTAACTCTAAGTTTCAAATTTCGCGGGCTACGTACACATCGATTTTCGATTACTATTATTTTTATATATTCGTACACTTTTAGCAATATAGCATGTTTAGTTTTTTTGTGATAGGCATAAATAAGATTTGTGTTTTGCGCGTTCGGCGATTTTCTGCTATCGAAAAAATTTATCAAAGAAGTTGCATTAAATTCCGTGTAAAAAATGGTTGAGAAAGTGAGGAAACTTGTTACGGAGAATCGTGGGATCGCAATTAGGGAAGTTGCTGAGGATGTCCGCATATCGGTTGGCCCATACCATGCAATCTTTTCGGACATTGCAGTCATGAAGCATGTGACAGCAAAGCTCGTTCAAAAATTGCTGAATTTGTACCAAAAACAGCGTTGCATGAGCATCGCTGAGGAATTATGAAATGATCATCGTTCACGATCCAGATTTATTAAAAGGGTCATAGCTGGTTATGACATCGAAACCAAAGCCCAGCTGTCCCAATGGAATAGTCCAAGAGTGCTAAGAGTCGATAGCACAAAATCGCCGAGCATGCAAAACACTTGTCTTATTTATGCCTCTCACAAACAAACTAAACATGATATACCATATTGCTAAAACCGTGAACATATCTTCGAGACGAGTGCACCAACATTCAAAAAATAGTAATCGAAACTCGAATGTACGTAGCCTGCTAAATTTTTAAATTCTACTTAATTTTTTAACCCATCTCATACATAATTTTTAATTCCTTAACAGATATTGTGTGTTTGAACTCTATGTAGACGTGGTATTAGAGCGTTTCAATTAACTACTTTCGTAAGGGTGTGGCAATATTACGACATTTTGCATGTTATTTAGGAGTTTGTAATATTTTGGTGCGTTGTTGAAAGGTGTTTAATAACAAAAATTTCGAAAGCTGTGGAAAGGTCATTAGATTTGATCGCAAAGACGTGACTAAAAATGTTCAACTTAAGCGCTATGATAGAATATACATTGATATAAATCGTATTTTATTGGCAAGTGTTTCTTCACAAATTATTGGCTGGTAGTGTTTCTGGAGTTGACAAATATATTGATATCTTACATGCGTGTGTATTTGTTGAAATGATGTTGTCATAGCTTAAAGCAATACCCACAAATTTGTTAGCAGCGTAAACTAATTCATGAAAACTTTTATATTTTGGGAGTTGTACTAGAGTACATGAATAATTTGTGTGAAATTAAGTATTTTCAAAAGGTTATCGTTTAATGCGAAATTTTTGGGTGTAAGAGGCGTCAATAGTGACCCTGAAGTATAAGGGAGAGCTCGGTAAAGGATTTTTTTTGAAACATTGCAATTTTGCTCTGGGAATTGTATAGTGGTTTTAATCATTTGATTATTGATTTAGGAACCATATATTGTGAAGCTATGGATTAACAATTACAGTTACTCCAAACGGACCGAACTAGTGTGATTCTAGTGAATTTATGTATATGTAATGATTTTTGCGTGTTCTTCAGTAAATATTAGAATGGGGTACAAAAGTTACCATTGAAAGCGGGAGTCATATACCCCCTTTTAGAAACAGGGATGTTGGAGGTTTTTTCCCCAGTTCTACAAGTCAAAACCTCGATCTAAACTTTCCATTACTACCACAATATATTTGTAGGGAGAGAGGGCGTGGCGCCGCCCAATAGAAATAGAAAGGGGAACATTTCCATATGGTGCCCCAGAAATTAAAAAAAAGTGTATAAGGGGGGTTGACGGGGTATTCTACTTTCTAAAAGTGAAAACCTCACCGGTCGCGGGGTTATAGTTTAAAAGTTATTTGATTTCGAAGTTTGTAAAATTGACCAAGAATTCTCCTATTTTGGATATTTCAACAAGCAGAAGTGCTGCCAGACATCTTATAAATAAGCAATATAAAACATTTTAGAAGATAATCAATAAAAATACAAAATTTTCTAGTTTATTTCTATATTATATACGTCTAGGCATAATAAATATATATATATATAAAACGCGGAATTTTTAATTCCAAATTTTCAATATTATTAGTATTTGATATACTTGTTTATACATACATCTATATACATATGTTATATCTAAAAAAATAGCGCCGCAATTTCTTATTCCAAATTTTCACTGTATTATTAATATTTGATATATATATATATATACCTACATATTATATATATGTTTTATTTAACAAAAACAAAAGCACTGATGGTAAAAATTCGGAACAAATATCGCGCGATTTCACCATATTATTAATATTTGATACATATATAATATATAAGTTATATTAAAAAAAAGCGCTACAGGCGCAAATCGTCTCATTATTCTAATAGAAGAGTGTGTGGAAATGATGTTGCTTCGTTTTAATTCGCGTTCACATTGTTTTCTTTGCTTTTGGCCATTTCAGCGATGCTTTTTAGTTATTGTCAATTTGCCTAACATATTTGGAATTTGCAACTTAATTTATGGTATATATCAATAAAAAGTGTAAGAAACGTGTGTGTCAGTTTTAATAATTATTAAAATAAATGTGACAAGTGCACTTATTGTATCAAAATTTGGTGAAGGTAAGAGACAAATTTTATTAACAAATAACTTAAAAACTATTATTAACTGAATAAGGTTGGTGCTAGTTTTAGCAAGATAACCGTTAAATCAACATCTCCTGGGAGTTTCACTGGAAAATTCGTAATATTTCTCTCAAAACAAGTGACGGGTCATCGTAAGGAGTCCTCGCCTTTTTTACTTATACCTGAAAATATTAATTTAGAGATAAAGTGTGGAATATCAATACAATTCTTTCTCTAACCGCTGTTGCTGTTGTTGTTGTTTTAACAGTAATAGAAGCCCCGCCAGTGTAGGGTATGTCATCTAAAGGTAGGCCCAGAAAATATGCTGTTTCGACAGTTTGGGTCCAGAGGGAGAGGGGTGTTAGATGAGTAGGTTTGAGGGGGCATGTGAAAAGGTGGTTAGTGTCGGGCGGGGTGCCTTCACATGCCGGATGTATGTTTGGTATGTCGGGGTCGATTCTGGATAAGTAGGATAGTAGGGATCGATTCTGCAATAGGTAGTGTTTGGTCTCCGATTACGGCATTCACAGGACGGGAGCTTAAGCAGCTGGTGACGGTCTCCCGGTGAATCTCGTTTACTGACTGTTTAAATACTGTTTGGTCTAGTAGATTTCTGTCAGTTTTGACTTGGATCTCGTCGGCATAGTTTAAAATTTTTCTCCTGACGTGCCTAAAAAACGGCTCTGGCTCAAGCAGGTGTCTGCAAGGGTGAAACCTACGGTAGCACCCCAGCAGCAACTGCTTGCTGAGCAGTTAATTGTGCTCCACTACAGGGAGCATTTGTGCCTAATTGTGAAGGTGTTGAATAGGGGACATCAGGAGGCAACCGGTCGCTGTCCGAATGACAGTATTTTGGAATGTATGTAGCTTTGTCCACTGCGTGTCACTAGTTACGGCGACCGGACAGGCGTTGCATAGTTTAGAAACGGCCGACCAATTGCCTTAAATGCCGATAGCAGCAGTTCTTTGTCTTTGCCCAAGTGCTGCCGGCAAGCGATTTGAGGACCTTGTTGCGGTTTTGGACTTTAGTGGCAATTGCGGTTGTGTGGGTTGAGAAGGAGAGCAAACTGTCAAAGGTTACACCCAAGATTTTCGGGTTGTTTACCGTCGGAATTGGTGTGTTGGCAACTTTTACCTTAAGGGACAGTTTGACCTCCTTTGTCCAGGTGGTAAAGAGGGTCGCCGTGGGTTTAGCGGGGGAAAGTTGTAGATTCTTCGCAGTGAAAAAGCAAGAAAGGTCGGTGAGGTAGTTGTTCACTTTGGAGCACAGACCATCGATGTCATTGCCCGACGCCATTTTTATGAAGTCGTCAGCGTATGAGACCAGGGAAATTCCCGCTGGTGGTTGGGGGAGCTTCGAGATGTAGAAGTTGAACAGCAAGGGAGAAAGAACAACACCCTGCGGTACACCTTGCTTTATCTTCCTATGTTTTGATGTTTGATCTCGAAAAATCACTGACGAGTGACGACCACTCAGATAGTTTGCGGACCACCTCTTCAGCCCTGGCGGAAGTGTCGTCTGATAAATATCATCTAGTAGCGTGGAATGGCTGACTGTGTCGAAAGCCTTCTTCAGGTCCAAGGCTACTAGGACAGTCCTCTCGCAGGGGTGGTTTTGGTTAGGCCCGCGGTTTATTTGGGCGTTTATGACGGTGAGCGCAGTGGTGATGCTATGCACTCGTCGGAAGCCGTGCTGATGTGGGGCTAGGGAGAGTTATCGGACGATAAGATTCCCCTTGGTTGGCGGGTTTCCCAGGTTTCAATAGTGGGACCACTCCACTTGTCAGGGATGATGAGAGTGGCCAAGGACAGATTGAAGACTCTTGTGAGAAATCCTACTCCAAATGGTCGGAGGTGCTTCAGCATCAGCACGTTTAGTCCGTCAGGGCCAATGGCTTTAGATGTTTTTGATTTGTTGATGGGCCCCTGAACCTCGTCACCGAAGAAAGTAAGTGGCGCACTGTCGTTCGTCAGTTTGTGCAGCCTTCGGGAGACACGACGCGTGGTTCTGTCGGCCGGAGGATGCTGTGTAAAAAGTCGGCTAAAATAGCTCGCTTATCTCTTCGGGTCCGACGAGGTGCAACCGTTGAAGGTGATAACCACCCCTTCGTTGTGCTTTATCATGTTCGACAGGGACCTAACGGTGGACCAGAGTTTACTCACACCAGTGGTGAGATTGCAGGTCTTCAGGTGCTCAACCCATTTGGTCCGTTTATGTTGATTTACCAGTTGCCGAATCTCGGAATTGAGATCACTTATGCGGGGATCCCCGGGATCGACCTGGCATAAGTGGTCACGCTCGTTTGCTAAACAGGTTGCTTCGGCTGGGAAATTAGGTCGAATGTCCTTGAGTCTTCCAGCAGGGATGAAGCGAGCCGCAGCAGCTGTGAGCACCTTGCGGAATGCGCGTTCGCCTACGCGCACATCAGGGGGAATGGGAAGAGCGGCGAAGGTGTCCTCAGTGAATTCCGCTAAGCCGGCGCAACTAGCTTAACAAAGTTAATGTAGGATCGATGATTCGCGGAAACAAAGTCGGCAGGTCTCTCCATCGAGACGATAATAGTCAAGTGGTCTGATACAAGCGATAGCATAGGTCGCCAGGTTATGCTATTTATCAGACCCGCGATAGGTATTGTTATATCAGGCGAGTTGTGTCAATTGCCCACTACCCTGGCGCGGGCATCGTCGTTCACAATGCTGAATGTCGAATCGTTTATCTGCTTTGCCAATAGATGCCCCCTACTATCGTTTGGCAGGCTTTACTGCCAAAGATCGTGATACGAATTATAGTCGACTACTACCAACGGTTTTCAGCTCTGAGGAGCGCACTAATATCAGGGTGATATCCAGCCGGGCAGTAGGTGACAGGAGTATATGTTAGAGATTTCGAGCTCGGCATCGCCTGACCGGACAGCTACATATGTATACCTTGACATTCTAAGGTGCTGTCGATCAGACGATACTGCACTGTGTGGTGGACTATAAACGCTAGGCCACCACCATTGTCTCGTTCGCGATCTTTTCTGCGCACGTTAAAGCCATCTCTGGTTATCAGGGAGCAGCTAGCGTGCAGCTTGGTTTCTTGGACCGCAGCTATTGGGATTCCGTGTCGGCTCATAAAGTCGATTATCTCTTCTATCTTGCTCGTAAGTCCGTTACGATTAAATTGCAGAAGCTTGGTGCTCCTCGGTGAGACTGGCGTAACTCGGGGGTGTGAGGGATGCGAGGGGTTGCCTTCGTTGGGCCTACTGTACGTTCCGTAGTTGTTGTTGCGGCCTGATTATGTAACGTAGTCAGTTGTTCTCTCACGGGTGGTGCGCAGGCTGGAACATCTCTGAAAGTGGCACCAGCCATTGCAAAAATTGCATTTGACTGATGCCAGGTTCCAAGGTATTCTGTTCTGGCACACGGAACAGACCGTGCGGGGGACCAAGAGGTGACTGTATGTCCTTGCACTGGGTTTGGAGCAGGAGGGAATGGGATGGTATGTGTTGGGGGAGTTATGTTGTTCCGATTGGCTCCTTACCGTGGAGGTATGGGGTGTAGTAGCCGTTGAGGCATCAGACGCCTGCTGGCGGGAGCAACACGTGACCACATACCGGGTGGACCACTCCCTATGTGACTTAAGGCCTGCACAGGTCCTAAGATGGCTCCACCCGTTGCACTTATTGCACCTAACCGAGGTGGAGTTCGGGTGGAGCCGTTTATGGCATACGCAGTAATAGAATACCTCTGGCCCAGGGTTGGATTCAATACCAACCCTGAGGAGAAGTATTTGGAGCAAGATTTCTGCAAGGAGTTGCTCCTATGATGGAATATGTGCGGTTATATGCTGTTCAATAGGCCGGGCTAGTTTACTGGTCGGGGTCTACAAGGGATCTTCAGAGCGTGTTCAATAAGCGGAATGTATTTAAATAATTGACTTTAAAGCAATTAAAGTGTGATCTAAAGGTGAGCATGAACTGGGGAACAAGCTTACTAATCAAGAATGATGGAGACAAAGTTTGACCATCCGAAGCAAAATTGTTAAAGTAATTTCGGCTGCCACGTCATAGGGGATTTGGCAGCAAAATTGTACCCGCTCATTTGATCCGTATTCTTACTTAAGCTCTTCCAATTAGCCGTTCATTCGACGAAGTAGCATGAACAATGGCTGCGTTGTTTTTTTTCTTTTATCACCAACATAATTTGCCTCAGAGTGCTGTAAACAAATCGCTGTCATATCCGCTGAGACGTCAGCACGTCAGCTGATTCCTTCAAAATGGCTGAGAGCCAGTTAACGGTCTGATGTCGGCTTCTGAATGGTCGCTAAATAAACCGTATGTGAATGCGCGTGCATATAAGCTATGTTTATTATGCTTAATGAAAAGATATTGGTGCAATCTGTGTAGCGGTATCAAATTATTTCATCATGTAATATATACTATAGGGTGGGCAATGTAAAATTTGAACATTGTCATTTATGAATGAAAAATAATATCGTTAAAATGACTGCCACGACTGGCTTTACAGTAGGCCAGTCGATCAACCCAATTTTTAAGCACATTTTCGATTGTTTGGGCTCCAATTTCATGAATGGCAACTTCGATTTCGTGTTTTAAAGCATCAATCGTCTCTGGATGGTTCGTATAGCATTTGTCCTTAACGTTCACAAAAAATAGTCCAGCAGGCTTAAATCATAGCTCCGAGGCGGCCAATTGATATCGGAATTCAAAAACGGTAGCCAAAAGTTCGAGTGTAACTTTGGCAGTGTGACAAGTTGCACCGTCCTGTTGAAACCAAATGTCGTCCATGTCATCCTCTTCAATTTTTGGAAACAAAAACTCGTTGAGCTTGTCACGGTAACGCTTGCCATTAACTGTAACCGCGGAAGAAGAAAAAGACTCACCACTTTGGAAATAGGTATTCAATATTTCCAAATTTTGTTCAAGCGTATAGCGTCCCATTTCGTAAATGTCAAACCTTTAAGTAAATTATAAACACATTTGACATGCCATTTGTGTTACCATTCTCAAAAAAATAGGTGGTTCAAAAAGCAAACACTATATGGCCCACCCTTTATATATATATAATTGTCGCGTACACCCTTTTTTTATGAGGAGCTTTTTTATGGCAAAAATACACTCGGAGGTTTGCCATTGCCTATCGAGGGGCGACCGCTATTAGAAAAAACCTTTTCTTCATTTCGGTGTTTCCCCGAGATTCTTACATACGTTCTTTCTGTGAATTCCGAATGGTAGTCACGCGCGAACCCATTCGGCTACGGCAGTCGCTTTTCATCATGTATTACTGCATTTAAAAGACGACGGAACGACATTGAATGAAACCGATGCGGTGCAGTAACTATCAAGGTGCAACGTCGAAAAAGGCTGAGTTGGGCACAAATTTGAAATTAATGCTGTATTTGGCAACTGCTATCATATTGATTAAAAACTGATAAATTAATTAAATCTGATGTGCGATTCCTTGGCGCAGACATTAAATTGCGAAAAATATTGCGTGCGCTAGATGTGAAGGGTGCTAATGGACTTGGCACAATCTGTAAGTAAATCATTTGGATGACTATGAGAATTCGATACAGTTTTATACGTTAATGAAAGAAAAGCCTTACCAGTTTGTCAATGTTTCCTCCTGGAAGCTACATTTGGCTCACGAATCAGCCGTTTATAATTTCAACACGTATAGATATTTTATTGTGAGCAGAAATGTTTTTTTTCCACAGAGTGTAGGCCAAGTTAAATTGCGCAATGGCCTACTTACTTTCTAGAAACCTCCGCTCACCTGAGTGGTAGCAGCATGTTCAAAATAAGAAAATAAGGATCACTCAAATGTTTTTTATGAGAAACTTTTTCATGGCAGAAATACACTCGGAGGTTTGCTATTGCCTGCCGACGGGCGACCGCATTAGAAAAAACTTGTTCTATTATTTTGGTGTTTCATGCACGGAGATTCGAGCCCACGCACTTTCGAATGGTAGTCACGCACCAATCCGTTGGGCTACGCCTGCCTACTTTACTACATTTAATAATAGTTTTGCGGAGCCTCCACTTTTATCATGCTTCAGTCATCCATCGGAACATTGCGGTTATAAGCTTGTAGGTATGGAATCAGCTGTTTGGCTTCGAACTCCATGTTCTGTATCCAAATGCGAGCCCTCGGCCGTCGAGGGTTCTCGCAGGCCGTAATTAGTTTGAGTCTCAAACCTTCCCAGTCGTTCTGGACTTTACCAACAACTGTTTGCACGAAATCAAGGGAGAGTTGATCATCGCATTTGATCACCCTGTATCCGCGGACCACCTCCAAAGAGTCAAATCCTGGCCCTTGACAATGCAGGTTTACTGCGGTTCGATATTTCGTTCTGTTTCGTACGGTCACCTGCCACGCCAGGGGGCTGCACATGTCGCCATGTGCGGTGACCAAAGAGGATTTCGGGGAAATAACCGGTCAGCCGTGGCAGCGCCCCATAGAATACAGCCTAATTTTGTCTCCCGGCTGCCAAACCCACCCAATAGGAATGGGTCGCATCACACCTTGGGTTGTGGGAGTTTTTAACGAAGTTTACATCTTCGACCTGTGGGGTTCGCGGGAGATGTCCTCCTACCACACATATCTGGGAGGGGTTCCCCTATCCGCCACCTGGGGACGCACCCTCTAGGGATAACAGGTTCCCCCAGGGGTTGTTAAGTGAGTTTTCGTAAAATATTTTTCGAACGGTAAATTTCGCGAACCAACAGGCAACAATAACGGGCGAATGAAATGTCAAAGCAAAAACATGAATTCGCTTTGATGGCGGCATCAAATGGCGAGACAGAACTTGCCCATGGCAGCCGGTTTTACGTTACCTGAATCACTCGGGGGGTTTCTCCCCGCCTAGGGTTGTCACCCTTAGTAAACGAGCCCTGTCTAGTGCACCGTACAGAACTTGCCAGAAGATGCGAGCTATCAGATATAGAAATTATGATATTTATTAAGAACATGTAGGTAGGTAGGTAGGTAGGTAAGATGGCAAGAGTACCCCAGGTACACTACAAGTAGCACTTACGTGCCGTTTTGATACCATAAAGTGGACCACTACCTGTGAAAGGATTAAGGGAGGAGATAAAACCGTCTACAGCCATCCAGTGCTGTTGATGTAGCGGAGGGGAGAAAAGGGATCTAGGCTGGAGAATTTCATCAAGTCATCCCCAAAGGGCACGCTGAGGAATCTCAAGCGCCTAGCCGCCAAAGCCGGACATCTGCAGAGAAAGTGTTCCACAGTCTCTTTCTCTGCAGGATCCCCACAGCTTCTGCAATGGGGGTTGTACGGAATTCCAAGCTTCTCCGCATGAGTGCCGATCACCCAGTGGCCAGTGATCAGCGCAATGAGTTTGGAAATTGAATGGCGGGGGGTTCCCATCACCTTAAGCGTTCTGTTTATATCGTATTGAGGCCATAGTGCTTTTGAAATGGCACACGATGAGACAGACCTCCATCTGTCTTGCGCTTTTCTTAGAAAGAAGTTGTGTAGTTTCCCTTTAACGACGGCCAAGGGGATATCGATGTCTGAGAAGAGGGCAGCTGGATCGGGTTCTGCCGCCCCCTTCCTGGCAAGCTCATCGGCAATTTCATTTACCTCTATATTCCCGTGCCCAGGAACCCAGATGAGGGGAATGTTTCCTGCACGTTTGAGGCGTTTAAGTTCCTCCTTACAGGAGTTCACGAGAAGAGAGCTGCAATACGGCGACGACAGTGCCTTGATTGCAGCTTGGCTATCGGAAAAAATACTAATGTCTCCCTCCCAACAGCGATCCCGAAGCATTTTGCATGCCTGCAGGATCGCGAAGACCTCTGCTTGAAAGACGCTGCTTGTCTCCGGCAGTTTATAAGAGACCGAAATGCTGGCTGATTTAGAGTAGACCCCCGCTCCCACTCCAGACTCCATTTTGTCAGTGAAAACAGAGGCATCTATATCCGCACCAACTCTCCCCTCTTTCCATTCTTGCCTGCTCGGAAAGATAGCCCTAGCACAACCCCCAAAGCACAGTTTGCGGATGGAGAGGTCGGTGCGAATATCAGAGAAGGAAGGGGAGATCTGCTTCAAGATGCTGCTATGTCCTACAGGAAGTTGTCTCCAAAGGCCAAACTCCTTCAGTCTAATAACACTCTGAGCAGCAATGGATTTAACTTGCAGATCCACAGGAATTAAGTGGAGAATAACGTTGAGCGCAGCGGTGGGACATGTTCTACAGGCACCAGTGATGCCCACACATGCAGTTCTCTGCACTCTCTCTAATTTAGAGAAGTTGTAGCCCTTCTGAAGAGCTACCCACCAAACTAGGCAACCGTATGTCAAAATTGGCAGAACCACTAAGTTGTACATCCAAAGTACGACACGTGGCTTGAGACCCAATTTTTTGCCGAACATAGATTTACAGGCGTAGAAGGCTATATTGGCCTTCTTTACTCGATTTTCTATGTGCAGCTTCCAGTGGAGCTTGGGGTCAAGTATTACACCAAGATACTTGACTTCCGATGAAAGTGTAAGACGCTGGTTGTTAAGTCTAGGAAGCTTAATTCCATTTTTGGACCGAGATGAATCTTTTAAGTTACTGTAAACAACACAAATAGCGCTGGTATTTCAAAACTTTGCGATACAGCTGTCAGTTGCCAGATTGCAACACCAGGGTTGCCAAATGCCGAAATATAAAAGGCACCCCTCGTATTCAGTCATAAGTTAAACGTGTAAGCGAGTGAACGAAAAATAATAGAGTAATTCTGTCTTAAGGTGAAGGTGTTCACGTAAAGTAAAGCAGTTAAGTATTGGAAACAAAGTAAAGCAAGTTGTGTTGCTATTAATTTGTCACTTTTATTTGATAATCCAATGATCGAACTCAGAGGACTTATTGTTAGAGATTTATTTGGATTTTAACGTAACAATATGTACAATGTTTTTCACGGTAATGTTGTTTCGTTAGTTTTTATTGAAATATAGTTCGTACTATTACATATATAACAAATACCATGTAACCCAGAGTTTCAAACTTTGTACAAAATGGATGAAAAATCGGCAAATTTATTCATTCAGATAAATTTGTTTTTATTTTCCATACATTTTAAGGGTAAAAAAATATTGGTTACTTGCTCTAGCACCATCTTTGGCATATTGTGATAAATCGGTATATGTGACAATCCTCTCCTCTCGTTGTTTTCCATATCAGCTTCTACTGTAATCTCGGCCGTTCTCTCTGATGATAATAACCAGAGCTCGAGAGGATGACCTTGGTCTCCTATCAACCAACTTCCTTGCCTATTGTTTGATCTAAAAATATGGCTACGTATGAGATGCGAACGAATATTGGAAGTAGTCTATATTTTGGAGTCATGAGTTACTTTATTGCACAGGGAAAAAGTTGAGTTTTTGTTTAGCAACCGGTAGAGTTGTGTGAATCTATTTTTGATTTGATCCTTCTTACTTTGAATGTGATGCTTCCGTAGTAGTTTGCTGTCCAGATGTATACCTAGGTATTTCGCAGATAAGGATGTAAGAATAGGAGTTCCTGGGTATGAAGTACCTTTTTGTTGTGTATATAAGCTGCTGCGTTTTTAGAGCATTTATTTTAATATTCCATTCTTTGGTTTTGTTAAATATTTGTTGCATCTTCTTTGTAGCTTTCGCTAAGCTTGTATGTCCGTAAAATAAAACTGTGTCATCTGCGAATGTAGCCAACATTGCATTTACGTCAGTGGGCACCAGTATGTCAGTAGTGTATAG
Organism: Anastrepha obliqua; assembly: GCF_027943255.1. Lineage (NCBI taxonomy): Eukaryota > Metazoa > Arthropoda > Insecta > Diptera > Tephritidae > Anastrepha > Anastrepha obliqua. Next base: position 99,292,602 of record NC_072893.1, on the reverse strand, counting down.
ATTGTAAAGCAGTGGCTCGAGAACGCTATCCTGTAGAATTCCTGCTGTAATTCCGATCCGTAATGTAACTTTCCAGTTGCATATATTGTTAGGAAGCACTAGTTTTAACTTAGTGATCAGTCCTTAGTGCCAAACATTGTCAAAAGCTTGTTCTACGTCCAAATAAATGCCAGCCCCAAACTTCTTTGCGTCTAGCTCACTTAATATTTTATGTGATACTCGATGTATTTGTTGTATTGTCGAGTGTTTTTTTTTCTGAATCTAAGTTAATGGTCACTTTGTTTTGGTCAATAATTGGTCTTATTCCCATAATGAGCAGCTTTTCGAATATCTTACTCATAATAGAAATGGAAAGGATATGGCGGCCGCCGTAGCCGAGTGGGTTGGTGCGTGACTACCATTCGCAATTCACAGAGAGAACGTAGGTTCCAATCTCTGTGAAACACCAAAATTAAGAAAAAGTTTTTTCTAATAGCGGTCAGTCCTCGGCAGGCAGCGGCAATGGAGGAGCTCGGCCAAACACCCAAAAAGGGTGTACGCGCCAATTATATATATATAATATAATATATATATATATAATAGGAAGTAGGCTAATTGGTCTATATGATGATGTTATTGCCGGTTTGGGAAAAGCAATTATTTCCGCTATTTTCCAAACCTGTGGAAAATATTTAAGCTTAACCATAGCGTTAAATATGTTGCATATGTAGGTTATTGTGCGAGATGGTAGTTGTTTTAATATAAGTCCTGTGATTTCGTCAAATCCAGGGGATTTTTTTGGTTTTATATCAGTCTTTATTATTTTTTGGATTTCTCATGTAGTCACCGGTCTTAATTTATAATCTTGAATATAAGTTCGTTCTGATGCAAACGGGAATGTATTAGGAGTTGTAGGGCTTGAAAATATTTCTGCGTAATAGTCTGCTGGTGTTGCTGCCTTTTCTTCATCCGTTCTTGCCCAGTTTCCGTTTTCCTTCCTTATAGGCGATTGGTGAATTGTTTTGCTTAGAAGCTGTTTGGTTGCTTTCCAGATTGAGTAGTTATGAGCTGCTTCTTGTATGATGTCATTAATGTTAAAGCAATTTGTAATTGTAGATTTAAATCTATATAATCACGAAATGATTTCCAGTCAGTTTTTCCATTTGTTAGTTTATTAGGTTTTCCTGCCCTACTAACTTTTTCTCCGTACGTTAGTAGGATTGGTAAGTGGTCAGATGAAAGGTCGTACAGGCTTTTTATTTCGAAAAGATGACAGTCAAATTTTTTACGACGCAAAAATCGAGTAAGTCAGGTGTTTTATTTCTGTCAGTGGGCCAATATGTTGGTTCTTCCATACTTATGTGCTTTCCCCTTATAGATTGGATTGCTTGTAAGAGATTCTTCCCTTTTTTATTTGTAATTTTTGAACCCCAAATTGTATGCTTTGCGTTACAGTCTCCGGCACATATGAATCTATCACCGAGACTATTAAAAATTTGTAATCATTGTTCTGCAGAGATTTTGTGTTTAGGTGGGCTGAAAAGTGCAGATATTGTGAATACACTTTCCATCACTAATTTGAATATTTGTAGATTGGATAAAATCTTTTTTGAAGTGCCCCACCTCTGTGAATTTTATTGTATTTTTAATTATTATTGCTGTTCCAGCATGCCCTCTGCCCTCTGGGTGGTTTGTATTTATTAATGTGTATCGCGAAATTTTGAAGCAATGTTTGAAGTTTGTTGAATTAACTGCTTTAGCATATCCTTTATTTCTTCCTTTCCATCGTTTTGGTTGTTGTTAATGGGAGTTTTTACAGGTAGCTCTAAAGCCCTACTCGGGGTTGGCGTAGCAGGATCGTGGGCATTATTTCTTTTATGGCGTAGAGCTGGGAAACGTTGTATTTTGAGGGCCTTATAGATTTCGCGTCCTTTGTAATTGGCAGTGTGATTGCCTGAGCACAGAGTACACTTAACTTGTCCCTCTGTTGTTGTCACAGTGCAATCAAGTGTTTTGTTTTTACCAGCACATTTAACGCATACGTATACGCACATGTATATCATGCCCAAGATCACTAAGTGCAATTTTAATTTCTTCAGGGTCTGAAAATGGGTGCAAGTTTCTTAACACTACCTTCAAGCTCCTTTCTTCTTTTAACTTAAATGTGTAAAATTTAGTTTGTTTTTCTTTTAACATTTTAGTTACAGTTGTGTAGTGTATCAACTCCTTTGTTTGTATTCTTACTTCATTATTTCGTAAAGTTTTAAGAATGTAATTCTTACCAATTGCTTGGATGAGGGCAGAGTTGAGAGCTTTTATTTGTTCGACGACTTCTACATAGATTGGCGGCGGTTTCGAAATTTTCACCGTTTCTTTTGTTGTTGAAGTCTCGTCTGTATTTTTGTTTTGGTTATAGGAATTTGTTTCTAGCCCACTGTCGTTTTCTTCAGCTAAAAGTTCGAACTTGTTCGTTGAAGTTGGTGCACTAAGACAGTATTTTTGAAGGGTTGTTTGTGTAGTGTTGGGTTCAGGTTTTTTTGAAGGTGATTGCTTGTCGTGAGAACGTGATCGTTCTTGGTTTTTTCCTGTCCTGGTTGTTTTTCTTCGTTCAATGTGTATGAATGTGTATTTACTTGCGTGTATTTTGTTGTTGCTGGTGTTATTGGCGCCGAATTAGTTGATATAGAGAAAATAAATTCATAATTATTTATTCCATTTTTTATTATATATCGATTCCAAATATTTCTTACATTTTCTAAATTAATACTGTTAAACCCTTTTCTGTTCATAAACATATTCGAAGAACGTACGGGATTGTTGGAGGGTTTAACAAGAATTGCCACGCATGTACCATACAATCGATTGCACCAATGCACCACCTATGCTTTTCTACCAAACTGCTTCAAAAAATTGTAGAAAGGAAAATATTATATTACTAATTCCAAAATTACTGTTAAAATACGTTAACGTACGCATTTATTACCGATAAATCTACAAAATTAACCTACCCGTTCACATATGGCAGATTGACTGCAAAATTGACAATCAGCAGTATTGACAGCTGTGAAAGGGTTTTCTTCATAAAAATTATTTTGGTGGAATATTTCGGTGTTTTTGGTTTGTTTAATTATTATAAACGATATGAAGAAAAGACAAGCGGAAGGAATAGCTAATTTAATTGTGCAATTGGCTGCTAATAATAAACAGTTAGAGGAAATCCGTAACCGACGTTTACTGATTCTTTAAAAAATTATGGGGCAATACGCATTCGATATTACATTTTGTAATAAGTAAAAAGAGGACACATGTTTATGGACAAACGCGTTTTGCCTGTTATATGAATGAATAGGTAATAATATGCCTATGCCTACAAACCTGTTTTCTTTGCCGACATCCATTTTATTTAGTTTTAACTTTGCGGTTTTTCTTCACACTCGTAAAAATAATGATCTGTTACACAGGAAACACAGAGTGGTATGTCAAAAAGTATGGTTATTATCTAAGATTATTTTATATTCTCAGATTATTTGTATGGTAAATACCGCTTTTTAATTACGGATTGGGAGTTCAACACGAAAAAGTAGATCTTCTACTAATATGTGAACGTTGTTGTTGTTTTAACAGTAATAGAAGCCCCGTGAGTGTATATCACCGATCGTTTTCGTCTGGCTCATCTAATGGTAGGCCCAGGAAACAAGCTGTTTCGACTGGTTGGGTCCAGAGGGAGAGGGGTGTTAGATGAGTAGGTTTAAGGTGAAGAGGTGGTTAGTGTTGTGCGGAGTATCTTCACATGCCGGACATATGTTTGGTATGTCGGAGTCAATTCTGGATAAGTAGGAGTATAACCTGCTACAGTATCCAGACCGTAATTGTGCCAGTGTTACACGTGTCTCACGGGGAAGCTGGAGCTCTTCATCTGCAATAGGTGGTGTTTGGTCTCCGATTACGGCATTCACAGGACGGGAGCTTAAGCAGGTGGTGACGGTCTCCCGGTGAATGTCGTTTATTGAATGTCTAAATACTGTCTGGTCCAGTAGATTTCTGTCAGTTTTGTCTTGGCATAGTTTAAAAGGTTTCTCCTGACGTGCATAGGAGGCGGCTGTGGCTCAAGCAGGTGTCTGCAAGGGTGAAACCTACGGTAGCACCCCAGCACGAACTGCTTGCGGAGCAGTTTATTGTGCTCCATTACATTTATGCCTCATTGTGAAGGTGTTGAATAGGGGACATCAGGAGGCAACCGGTCGCTCTCCGAATGACAGTATTTTGACATGTATGTAGCTTTATCCACTGCGTGTCACTAGTGCCAGGTGACCAGACAGACGCAGCATAGTTTAGAACCGGCCAATTGCCTTAAATATCGTGACTGATCCACGAGGAAATCAGGACAGCAGTAAGTAAGTAAGTAAAGGGCTTCTTGCGTAGTCCATTGGAAAGCAAAGTGGTTAAATGGTGATTTGTCATTTTTCATGACTTAGGCGGCCGCCGTAGCCGAATGGCTTGGTGCATGACTACCATTCGGAAGCGGAGAGAACGTAGGTTCGAATCTCTGTGAAACACTAAAATGAAGAAAAAGTTTTTTCTAATAGTGGTCGCCCCTCGGCAGGCAATGGCAAACCTCTGAGTGTATTTCTGCCATGAAAAAGCTCCTCATAAAAAATATCTGCCATTCGGAATCGGCTTGAAGCTGTAGGTCCCTCCATTTTGTGTAACAACATCAAGACGCACGTCACAAATAGGAGGAGGAGCTCGGCCAAACGCACAAAAGGGGTGTACGCGCCAATTATATATATCTACAGTCTGCCACTTAAATCACCGTACTCTTGTTATATTTGCACAAATCACCCTGCAACTTGGCCAAATTTTGGTTAAATTTGGTTAAAAAAACTTTGATATAGGCTAATAAAGCAATATATTTTCTTCTAAGGTACAAAGGAAAAACAATTACTTTTAATTTTAGTCTCATATTATTGCAACAAATGTATACTACACATACTCAAATATTGGCGTCAACAAAAGTCTACGTACTCTTAATTTCTTGCGCTGTCTGACCGCAGCGTTCTTCTTAGAAATAACGGGGATTTTTGAAAAATGTCTGCAGTAATGAGTAAATTCATTATAGTTGGCGTGTTTTACTTGAGCTGGACAAAATATTCGATTTTTATAGACAAAATGCCTCGAAAAGAGTTATCACTCGATGATCGTGGAAAGATCCAGCATTTCCACACAAAGGAGCAAAAATCTTATGCAGAAATAGTTAAGATTATGGGTCTATTCAGACTGTCATTGGGGATTTAAATACGAAGGGGGCATTAAAAATAAGAAAAGATCCGGCCGGCCACCTGCATTTACCTATTGTGATAGGCGCACAATAAGGCATCTGATGGACAAGGATGCGTTTTGTAGCGCAGTGCAGATTTCGTCAGAGCTAGGACGCAACATTGCCAAGGAGGTGCACCCAGAAACAGCCCGTAGAGCGATAAAAACATATAACTTTAGGTCCTTCACTCCTCGCACGTAAATTTAAATAATAGGAGGAAGCACTCAGAGTTTACCAAAGCGTATGTGGACAAATCAATTAACTTCTGGCGGAAGGTCATCTTCTCAGATGAGACACATACACTAAATACAAAAAATACCATAAAAACCGTAAAAAACGGAATTATTATTATGATTTGGGGCTGCATAGCTGCATCAGGAGTAGGAAATTTGGAATTTATCGACGGAGCGATGGACCTGTACGTGTATATTAATATTTTGAAAAAAAAAGATGAAGAGCAGCGCCGAGAAATTGGAAATAGTTTCCGATTTCTATTTTCAGCAAGACACCGACCATAAACACAAAGCAATGAACACAAGGCTGTACCTCGCGTACAACACTCCACACCTTTTGGAGACGCCACAACAGATCCCGAATATCAATCCGATTGAACACGTGTAGAATATGCTGAAAAAAAAATAAGAAAGCACCACGTAAGCAATAAAAACCTCCTGCGAGAGGTATTGTACCAAGAGTGGTGAGCAATGGATTCGAATTACATTGAAAAACTGGTGATGTCAATGCCAAATCGTCTCAGAGAGGTGATTAAGATCAAGGGTTATCCCACATGATAAAGGGTGTTTTTTTAGAGGTTAGGTTATTGTAAAGATAAGGGTTTGCCATTATGTTTTAAAAATGATTTCGGGCAAGTGGCCGCCGCGGCTGGCTCGAATAAATTCCAGCCGAGAGTCCCAATTTTCGACCACTTTTTGCAGCAATTGGGGCCGTATGTCAGCAATAACGCGCCGAATATTCTCTTCCAAGACGTCAATCGTCTCGGGCTTATCTGCGTAGACAAGCGACTTCACATAGCCCCACAAGAAATTGTCCAGCGGTGTTATATCGCACGATCTTGGAGGCCACGCCACAGGTCCACGGCGCGAGATAATGCGCTCACCAAAAGTTTCCTTTAATAAATCGATTGTTGCGTTGGCCTGTTGGAACCATGTAGCGCCGTCTTGTTGGAACCAAAGGTCGTCCACATCAACATCGTCCAATTCAGGCACGAAAAAGTCATTATTCATGGCTCTATAGCGCTCTCCATTGACTGTAACATTATGGCCGGCTTCATTTTTAAAGAAATATGGACCAATGATTCCCTCTGCCCATAGAGCACACCAAACAGTGACTTTTTGAGGATGTAACGGCGTCTCAGCAATGGCTTGTGGATTATGTTCACACCAAATGCGACAATTTTGCTTATTGACATACCCATTCAACCAAAAGTGAGCTTCATCGCTGAACAAAATTTTCTTGTGAAAATCGGGATCGGTGGCCATCTCGTTTTGGGCCCAAATTTGCACGATTTGCAAACGTTGTTCAGGTGTAAGTCTATTCATTATGAAATGGCAAACCAAACTGAGCATAAATCAAGTGACAGCTGTCAAAAAGACCATCTACGAAAAAAGTAGTGCCAACTTGAAAACCTAACCTCTAAAAAAACACCCTTTACTAAGTTAAAAGTTGTAATGTATAATAAGTTTATATTAGTTTGTAAGAGTACGTAGACTTTTGTTGACGCAGATACTGAAGTTCCTTTTGGTTTTAATTAATAATCTTACATTAAGTTTGAAATCTTATTATTTTTATTTCATTATTTAAAAGAAAATATATTGTTTTGTTAGACTGCATCAAAGTTTTTTAAAATAAACAAAAATTTGGCCAAGTACAGGGTGATTTGTACAAATATAACAAGAGTACGGTGACTTAAGTGGCACACTGTATATATAAGTAGACAAATGGTTGTTATGTTATTTTCTCATAACATTTGTACATTTGCCATTAAAAATATAGTGATGTACATGGTAATTTTAAATAAGAAGCTAGTTAATGGCATTAAATGTTCATTGAAAAAAGCAGAATTAATTACATTTCCTTGTGTAATTTAAAAAAAAAAAATGCCGTTTTGTGTAACTTTTATCTAATTTTTTCATTAAAACTGTATTTTCTCAAAAACTTAAGCTGAAGTAGAATAAAGGTATTTTCATTGGAGTTTTCTAAATATTCACATTTTTAATATGCGTGAATTTGACCTTTGAGCTTCAATATTTCCTCCGTTGCCATCATCATAAATTTTTGTATTTTAGTATTTACTTAAATGGATATATTGTTACGTTTTTATCCAATTAAACGTCTCTCTATAATCTCAGAGGAGATTATAAAAGTCACAAACTAATGACAACAAAATTTGTGTATTTTATAGAATGTCAATTCTTTCTCACATTATTCAACTGAAGACTGATTACCTTCTGCTAAGCAGAGGTGCGTTTAATAACTATCGTAATTGTTAGATGTGGCTATTTAAATATATATATATATATATTATAAATAAGTATTATAAGTATGTAAAGAAACTGAAATGATTTAAAAAAATTCTCTATTATAAGAAAAGTTTCATATTAAAATGATTTCAAAGTCAAGAACGCATTATTAAAGAATAATAATAAAAGAAAATGTTTGTCGAAATTAATTAATTTCCAAACCGAGTTCATACAAGATAAAAACACTTGAAAAATCAAAGGAAAAAAATTAATAAATGAAAACGAAATACACGAAGAAAAAAGTCAAACCAGCGATTTCAAATAAAAATAATTTAATTCAATTCAAAATATAACACCAGAAATAAAAATAAGGAGCTACCGTAGTAACGGTACAGACCAGTACAGTTCCATGTCGAAATACACTGTTTAGTCGGTCTATATAAACTCAAATAGTGATCTCGTAGACGGTGGGATGCACTGGAGTTGTGTGGATTTTCATCCCGCCAATTAAATAATAGTTAATAAAAAAGTTCTAAAAAGGTTAAAAAAAAATTTCTACAGAATGCATTACTATGAATTTAAAATTTGATCTTCGACTTTCGATAATCAGTGAAGACCGAAAATAAAATACAACTCATAATGATGACCAAAAATAAAATGTTAGCTGATATGGAACACGTCAAAAAAAGGTTAAAAATGAACAAACATAAATTGGACGAAAAAAACAAAATCGCTAGAAATTAATATTACCGGAACATTTAAAATAACAAAGAAAAAAAATAATTAGTAACGAATTAAAATTTAATAATCATATTGAATATACAGTGGTGGTTACGAAGGTAGCACTTTATTCCAAGTCGACATTATTTCTATAGTTTTCTTCTTAGCTTAAATATATGATTGCCTACATTTTTTGGGCAAGTTGTTTACTAAGTATAAACAAGTACAACTATAATCTGTGTCTATTAGTAAGCATGACTAAAAAGTTAAAAATTTTACGAAAATGTGTAGTTATTTAAATTTCGTACAAAGTTTGAATCTTTGAATAATTGAGTTGTAGTGTGAAATATATTTTTATAAAAGAATTAAAAATAAGTAAATATATAAATATGTAAAACATTGTATTATAAGTATGTCATGCTCCTAATTTCAAACCAATATATCTCGTTTTCTCAGTGAAGTCATTGCTTGTCTTGCTTTCATGACTTCGTTTACTGGGTGAGTCGTCATTTTGACCTCAGGTTTTGTATCTAATTAATTAATGCGACATTTCTTCCACCCAATGTTTTCTTTTTCTTACATACGTATGACTGTAAAGAATCCACATCTGGCTTCATTAGCACATTATATGTAGTATAATTCCTTTTCTTTTTTCACATGAACAATTTTACGAATTTAGGTGTGCATTTAAAAAAAAAATCATTTTTTACCATCTCAATGAGAAGCTCAATTTCGTGTTTAAAACACATTGTATACACCCTCTTGGCTTGGCCACATTAACCACCTTAATTCCGTAGCGGTCGGTAATTTAATTCGCAATCACGTTTTTTAGCTCCGAATCGTTTTCGCTTTGTATGATAATTGGTTTTTTTGTTCTCGTGCCTTTGGCACTTTGTTTAATTTGTATTTCCACCGAGGTTGATTATTTTATTTCTTCATATTGTTGACTAACATTTCACTTCACGCCATAGCTTCGCATAATCTTGGCTCTCCCTTTTCTCAATATCAGCTATCAACTTAATTTTTTCACTTCAATTATGATTGCTTGACATGCTTTTGTATTATTTGTATTGCATCTTGCGTTCGTTGAATTTCTTTATTGATTCCAGGAGATCATTGGCACTTTTTTAGACTCGTGAATAACATCTTTACACTATGTCTACTTTCTAACCAAAATGTGTGTGCAAACCAAAAAAATGCTTAAAAGTTTCTGTAAAACTTTTTGTGCGTAATAAGAATTATGATACTTAGTTTCAAATAGTTACTTATATTATAATACGTTCACATAAAAGTAGGGGATCGACTTTTTCGTGATTAACTCCCAATCCGTAATTAAAAAGCGAGATTTACCATACAAAATTTCTCTCCCAAAATCTGAGATTATAAAATAATCCCAGATAATAACCATACTTTTTGATACAACTCTGTGTTTCCTGTGTAATAGATCATTATTTTTACGAGTGTAAAGAAAAACCGCAAAGTAAAAACTAAATAAAATGAATGCCGGCAAAGAAAACAGGTTTGTAGACATAATTCTAATACAATTCTTGTTAAATATTATTAATCCTGCATTCATATAACAGAAAAACAGCGTGTATAATAAATGTGTGTCCTATTATTATTTATTATAAAATGTAATATCGGATTTCGAATGCCTGCCATAATTTTTTGAAACTTCAGTAAACGTCGTTTACGGATTTCCTCCAACTGTTTATTATTAGAAGCCAATTGCACAAGTAAATTAGCCTTTCCTTCTCCTTGTTTCTTCTTCAAATAGTAATTGAACAAACCAGAAACACCGAAATATTCCACCAATATAATTTCTATGAAGAAAAAGCTTTCACAACAGTATTGACATCTGATTGTCAATGTTGCAGTTAATCTGCCATATGTGAACGAGTATATTAATTTTAGGGACTTATTGGTAATTAATTCATATGTGAACGTACTTTTAGTTTCATTTAAGAGTTGCAAACATTTTTTGTGTGAATTGTAAGAGAAATAAATTAATTCGCAATAGAAACAATACGAAAATCTTATTCAATTTATAAGTTCATATATATTGTATGTCGTACCGACAAATTCGATAAATCGACATCGTCTTTCATAGCGTTTCTCGGATTACCGCGATTCAATGGCCTACACATTTTTTAGCTATTTTTTTTTTTAAATTATGACGGAGCCTGATATATAACAATTTATAATAATAAATGTATCCGTATATATTTTTACAGATTGGAACGTTCTATGGTACGTGTCACAATTTATCAAAGCAATATATTAGAGCGAATCAATTCTCCACTACAAGTTTTCAAATTTGAGGATAATAGCAACATACTGAATAGTTACGTTTTTAACGTAAACGACGCAATGGCAACTGTGACAACAATACCAAACTATAATAGGCAGCAAAGGTACTCATAACTATTAAACAAAAAATAATCAAACACTTAATTTCGGCCATTTTTATTTGCTTTTTAGTACTGATTCTGGTTGGGATAACCCTTTTAGACCTGGCGGTGATTTGTCCAGAGAAGCGGATGAAATAGTCAATATGATAAGAGGTATTTGGTATCAAGTAGAAACAAAAACATTTTTTTTTTAATATACATATGCAATTTAGAGTCTTGCCATAAATTCTGTGACAAATTTTACAATGCAAACGACAAGAACAAATTCGCTGAATTTTTATTTTTGTCGACTCATGAATTATAATTAGTCTTAACATGAATCTGGTCGATACATTAGTTTCCGTGGACATGATTTTCTGATTTCCAAGGGGATTTCTGCGAATTCTTTTTCGTCTGTTACTTCAGACGTTTGGGGAAAACGATTGATCTACCGCACAAAAACATACTCGGATTATTAAGTTGCGGCGTAAAAAAAAATGGCCTTAGAGCTGATAGCGGCTTTTGTATCCAGTAAATGACGACATCTGGGTCGCTCCAAAGGATATTGCGCATTATCTCACTGTAGGTACGTACGAATATTTACTAAAGTAGTGACCAGAAGATGGGCTTGCTTCATTTCTAATCGTGGTATGGTAAAAACCCTTACTGGTGCGATCTTAGTTTTAAATGCGATCGGGGCGATACGAAGCCGCCCGTCCGGGGTTTCACTTCGCATGTGAATCACAGCAGCGTAAGCTTTGCTGCTTGCATCGCAAAAACCATGTAGCGTTACGTGATAGTACCTTGCATTCCAAGCCAACGTGAGGCACGAATCCGACCTTTTTAGACTAATCCTTTACGAAATGTTCCCCACCATTCTCTCAAATCAGCTAGTAGTTCCAACATATATTCGCTTCCATCAGTTCTTGTATAAATATTTTCACGGAAACCACAATTGGAGCTAATATACCAATCGGATTTTATAACCGTGCGACTTTGGTGAGATATTGAGATAAACGTTACCTGTTCTCAGTTTACTCGCACCTTATAGGGTGGTTCGTCACTTATTAAGTCCCACTGTGGTCCATAGACCTTAGTGTGGCACACACTCCAATACATGTCTGGGGCAGATATCGCGACGGCATTAAGAGCCTTCAAAACTTCTGCGCTATTGGAATTCCACTTATATACCACGAATTTGCTTTTCATCTAAACATACACGTCGCGACATCGAATCACTGCTTCATATGCATCGTCTACACTATCCAAGTAGTTATCTAGTACCGCTGCTGCCCGGCTAGCGTTAGTAATTGTTTCGTAATAATCAATCGCGCACTGCTGCAATGCACGAACAGCATTATATGATAGATTACAAACCATTCCAAAAGTCACTGTGCTCAGTTTATAGGTACGAAGGGAATCGTCAAAATACTCCCTCCAGAGATCGCCACTGCAAATTGCCGAAACCAGTGTAAAATGTCAACTAGGTTGTCGTGGAGTTGAGAACCGGCAAAGTGTGTATCGTTCAGGGATATCCGTTGCTAGATTTGTCTGAGAAGTTGAACACTACGCGAAACTTCGCCTGCACCTCACAGCATCTAAAATTCTACTAAAATTTAGTTTATTAACCATTGATTCAGTTATAATACTAACCTAATATCCAATATCACACAGTGCTCGGAAATGATGTTTATTGTCATGGTGGTCAATTATCCGTACTTTGGCTGTAGCGAACAATACGATGTGATCAGCATGGATGAGGAATGACTGCACTTTGTCGGTTAGTCATTGACTTCAATGTTTGATTGCATTGGCTGGAGTTATCATTTTCGTTGAAGCGGTTGGTGACAGTTCTGCCGATGAAGTAAGAGCAGTTGAAATTGTTGTTCCCTTATTTCCACCGCGGCAAAGTAGACCCGTGCCCTCATTGCAAGCAATTAAAGTATAGACCTAACCGTTTTACTGTCGCCCAACGGTCAAGTACTGGTAAATTGCGGAAATGTTGATATTTGTTTAATTAATGCGTTTGTTGACAAGACGAGCAAGTTAATATTATTGGTGGGCCCAGATGAACCTTCGCTAGACGTTGGGGAGTTCGACGAGGCGTTGCTGCAACATACGAGCATTGGTTCTGATCGGAATATTATTCTAAAATCACCAGTAAGTCCTCATGATTTGTAATGTCGGTCTCATGTCAAAATCGTTTTTGGCAGCATCCGGCAAGTTTGGCAGTACAACCGGGACAATGATATCATCTCACTCATGAACTGGCACGCAACATCTCGTATGTGTCAGCTGGATTGCTAGGCAAGTCCAATATGCGCTGTATGTGAATTTGCAAAAGTAACATAGCGTTATCACAATGGTGTTTAAGCTTTGACCATACTTCTTCATAACTGCCTAGTCCGCCGATCATGGGAACCCTTTAGTCCTTTACATATTGGAGCAAATTACCAAGTTGCATGTTTATGCATAAGCCCCTCTTATATGTCCTTGAATACCAGTCGATTTGAAAGTTGACCATCAAATTCTGGTATTCAAATGGGTTCTAAATCGGCTTCAAATCTCATGTGCATTGATTTGTAGAAACTATGTACCTCGCGTAACATGCTCGGTTATCAGGTGAGGACGCATTCGGTCTAGGCGAAGACAAGCTTTTGTGAACAAATCTTCCGTCTCCGCGAACAGCTCATCATTCACTTCTACCTCCGTAGGTAACAATGTGGAGCTTGGACGATGACAGTATCCGATGAGGCGCCCGTTGGAGTGTTAGAGAGAGATTTTGCGGAAGATTTTTGGATCTTTGGACGTTGGTGACGGCGAGTATGGTAGGCGATGTTATGATGAGTTATATGAGCTTTACGACGACATAGACTTAGCGCAGCGAATAAAAATCCAGCGGTTCTGTTGGCTAGGTTATGTCGTCCGAATGGATGCAAACGCTCCGACTCTGAGAGTATTCGATGCGGTAACGGCTAGTGGTGGCAGAGGAAGAGGAAGACCTAGTCTGCGTTGGAAAGATCAAGTGAAAAAGAGCTTGGCTTCATTTGGTGTGTCGAACTGGCGCCGGTTAATACGAGAAAAATCGACTGGCGCGATATGTTAAACTCGGTTCAAATCATTTAAGTGATTTTCGTCCCAATTAAGAAGAAGAAGAAGGTAACGAGGTGGCAACAAGGCTAAAATGGTGTTCTACTAAGCCATCCCAATATTGCTGGTATAGTCCACTTCCACTAAGTACAGTGAAAAATCTGCCGCCCGCATTGTACCAAAAACCTGCGCGATTCGTTCCACACAGGAGGCACCAAATTGAGAGATCACCTGATTTCAAAACGCTCTTTTATGAAACATGGCGGCATAAGAAATTATTCAAATTCATAGAAAATCGTATCAAAAATTCTAAAAAGTGACGTTAAACTTCCGATATTTCTCAATAAAAAGCGTTATTATGGCTAAGAAATATATTAAAAATATTTGTTATTGTAAATTTTTCAAGTTAAACATATCATTTGCAAGCTTTCTATTACTTTTAATGTTACCATAAAAATTTTAATTTGGCATAGCAACCGCGTCAATACGCTCCAACAAAGAGACCAAGCATTCACACCATCACACACTTGACTGCTTGCCAAACTCATACCGAGAGTGCCTGTCAAAAAATAGGAAGATGAATAGGGTTTTTCCTTGTATTTTTGTAATATACAATGCCTATTATACACCAAAATGTTTAACGGAAGTTCAAAATCACGCGTTAAATGCGGAAACTCGTGTCAGATTTTAAACTAGTCCTGCACGCAAACTAAACGATCGTTTTTTCGTGCTCTTTTCCCTTTTCACGCAAATATAAATAAATATTCAAATAGCATACATGGCAATAATTTTTTTCCGTGTGCCATGTTCTGTTCACTCGGCAACGAATAATGTGAAACTAAAATCGGCAAAAAATTACACGTGTGTGGCGAAATAAGCTTCAACCGATTGTTTCGATTTGTTTCCCATCTGTGACCTGCTTATAATATACGCACAAAACACACGAATAATCACCAACACCAGCAATAATCGCAATCGCCGGAAGTGTGATCAGATGATAAAAAAAGTAAAACTAAATAGAACTGAGTGAATTATTAACTAATTAAAAAAAAAATTATATTTTACATATGTAATTATAAACATAGATTTTCATTAAAAAAGGCTAGAAAAATGTCAGGAAGAAAGAACTATAATATGCTTCATTTATTTGGAGACTTTTTCACCAATTTGCTATCACAAGAATAGAACGGGTACAAAAGATGTTTCTTAAGTATCTTTAAAATTTTCTGTCCCAAATTCTTCACATAGCTCCCGCTTGTTTGTTATTAATTTGATTAAAATCGTCTGGGTGCAGAATATCGATTCTATCGCTTTATTTTGTGTTCAATGTAATTCAAGAAGAAATTGATAGTGCGTTTCTTTTGCAGCCCAGTAACTTTCTTATTTTCGGGCGAGAACGAAACAAATTTCGAGTCCAATGCATTTATTGCCCGGACTCTGCGCGCATTTAATGAGATCTCGAATTCCACATCGTTAGATTTTACAATAACTAGAAATAAATTTTTTGCTTTCCTGCATCATTTAATTCGCTAATATAATTGTATTCTTTCTAATCAAGTTGAGGTTTAGTTTTAGCTTGTTTTGTCATTCTATTAATATATTGTTTATATTAGCACTAAATCAATAGTCATTAAGAACCTTTATATTGTCTGCTAAATTAAATAAATAAAAACTCCTGGGCTAAAGAACAAAAAAAATGCTAAATTATGTTACGAAAATGGTAATCTGGACATACTGATCACCAATTGGGCTAGTGTGATGTCACGAAAATCAGCTGATATTTTCAAATTCGTTAAGAACAAAGTAACAGGACCACGATAGGCGTCATCTCACTATTCTCTCCATTGTAGGGCGTATACATATTTCCTTGTAAGAGGGTGCTGCACAAAACCGATTCATTTTAGCTATGGGAGGATGGTTCAAAGATATCACTTGTTATAATACATATTATACAAAAATTATTCCTCGATTTTAAAAAAATTGATACTTTCAGTGTGGTGAAATACTTTTCCTCCAAGTTTTGGTGTTTTTGCTGTCAATAACAGCGGCTTTTGTCGCCTTTTCCCTCTGATGCTTTTTGTTTTTTTGAGAACTCTTCGCCAAATTCTAGCCTTGCCTTTAAAGCTGCTCTATGTTTATCTACCAAGCATAGTTCTACTGCAGACAAAGTAATGAAAACCACGCCAAGTGCAGCTTCTGGGGTATATTCAGAAACGCATTATAAATGCGCAGTACTTGCAGCGCTGGCAGCACTGTCAATGTAACAATTCATGCAATTGATAGATTTGCAAAAAGATTTGT
Organism: Anastrepha obliqua; assembly: GCF_027943255.1. Classification (NCBI taxonomy): domain Eukaryota; kingdom Metazoa; phylum Arthropoda; class Insecta; order Diptera; family Tephritidae; genus Anastrepha; species Anastrepha obliqua. The sequence goes on along the minus strand of NC_072893.1, from coordinate 99,276,325 downwards.
TGCATTTATGAACGCGTTTTACACTAAAATGGAAGTATTATTGAGTTTAGGTGTTGACGATATATTTGAAGTAAAGAGTGATAGTTTTTTGCTAAATTTAAGAAAAAAAAGACATGTAAAGCTAAAAAGAAGATCACATATAGTAAGATGTTCATTAAAACGAAAAATTCCCAAAAATAAATCTTTTTTCCTAGTCGCTAATGCTTTTTAATTTATTGTGATTGTAATTCATTACTTTTCCAATTTTCAAAAAAAAAAAAAAAAAAAAAAATCGTTTTTTGAAACAATTAGAAAATTTTCGCTGCGCGATTTGCCCGTCTATTTTCAAATCTTTATTCACTTTTTTTATTTCTTCCGCCACCTTATTCCACAAAACACTCTTTTTCCTCCTCCCTGAAGCAAGTTCACTTTCCATGCTCAGTCGGACTCTGAGAAGCAACTTTACTTCCGATGTACTTAGATAATCGCTAAAATCAAGAAAAATGTAATAAAATATTGTTTTAATAACGTATATTTAATATTATATATCTTTGCATTAAAAGCTAAAAAAATTAGTTTTATACTCACTTTTCATCAGACATCATATTAGCGTAATCAGCGGCAGTATTAAAATTTCTCCTGCAAATAATGCGTGACGTTTGATACAAAAATGGCGTTTTGGAACGCGATGCATTTGAAGTACTACCATATTTGCATTTCTGAACCCATTGCCAACACTGCAAAAGTACGTTGCGCATTATAATGCGTTTCTGAATATACCCCTGCTCTGACTCGGCAACCTGTTTTGCTTCGGCTGTTGTTTCTCAGTCTTCTTCATCTGGTACACATCTCACATGAATTGCTGGGACAACGGATCCAAATTCAGCTCATGCATGTACACTGCTGCGTATTTGAAACCCCTACAGGAAATGGTTACCCGAAACGTTCGAATGAGCTATCGTCAACCCATTGTCGTTGGCTCTAATAGTAACAACGAATTATCCTCTTTCCGGTAGTTTCTTCGTTTACACACCACAGCTGATATTTTGGCTTACGTTTCAAGGCACGAAGAAATTAATGAATGGTTGAGTTAGGTCCATTTTAGCGAAAGATAACCACTTTTAAATATGCAGAGAGTTTCTTTCGAGCAACTCATGAAGTATGCAATCACTTGCACCTGATGTGATACAGATACAATGTTTGTGTAAAGTGTTCTATATTTCATAACAATTTGCGGAAACGGAAAAACTGAGTATGCAGATATTTTTTTTATTTTGTTTTATTTCATTTCTCAACATAAAATACAAAAAAGTGTCCACTCATTTCATTGTAAGGCAAAACAAAAACACATGCAGTTAAAAAAGAGGAACTAATATATAGGGTTATTCAATAGGTGCGCTTCAACTTTTTTCCGATAGGGAGGGCGAACGACGCAATATTTTTTATTTTTCGCTTGTCATTTGTAAACTTCATTAGTATACATTTCATCATGGAACGCTACACACTTGAGCAACGATTGCAAATCGTGCAAATTTTTTATGAAAATAATCGTTCTGTTGCTGCTACTTTAAGAGCATTACGGCCATTTTACGGTCCATTTAACAAGCCGTCCCGTTTTGGGGTTATGTGAAGTCATTGGTCTACAGTAACAAGCCGGCGACGATTTGTGAGCTCAGAGCCAATATTGAACGCGAAATTGCTGGAATTTCGGCCGATTTATGCAAAAGAGTGGTCGAAAATTGGGTTCAACGATTGGATTTCGTAAAACGTGCACGCGGTGGTCATGCAAAAGAAATCGAATGTCATACTTAAATGTATATGTTCAAACTCGATAATAAAAAAAAAATTAGTTAAAAAAGTCAAACCGTTTGTGTTTTATTCAAAAAAGTTCAAAAGTTGAAGCGCTCTTACTGAAAAATCCTATATTTAGTACTTTCTTGGGTATCTTTATTATATATTAATTACAGCTTGAAGTTTACGTGGTATGGAGTTAACCATTTTTTTTGTGTGTTCTGATAAAAGCGAATGTCATCTTCAATTTGTAATTTTCTAGTGCTTTGAACCAAATTCCTTGCATATTTGTTCACTGCTTCTTCGAAAAAGAAGGTCGAATTTCCAACTCCCAAAAAATAACATTGCTACCGTCATATTTTATGGTAGATGGCAAATTTTGTGGTTTCAGCTCCGTATTGGCCTCGTGCCGTATAAAAGGTCTGTCACCTGGTTCAAATAAGTTTATTTTTACTTCGTCTGCAAAAAGTACGGTCCTCCAAAATGCTGGTGTATCATTTAAGCTGCGATGTGAATTTTCTGCATGTTTTTTGTTTATTTTTTTGCAAAAAAAATCGTATCTACATAAAAGGCCTTATTAGTCTTGAATCAACCTAGTTTTTTGGACAATACCAAAAATAATCTCTCCCATGCAGAGATTACACTCATGATTGAAAAGTTTTCTCATATAAAATATCGACTTTTGACTACTTTGTACGGCTCGTGTTAAATTGAACAATTATAATTGATAATTATCTACCTTTCGATTAATCACCTTTTTCATATTCCAACAAAAATGGCTTGTTGCATATGCATTTGGGATCACTGTACGCAAGGAAAAAGTAATAAAACAGACTATTATTTAAGAGTGCTTCTATTCATTTACATATTTATCCTTCACCGAGCAGAAATTAGCTTAAGCAAGCGCGGAAGTAGCGAATTGAAAGCGGCATCTGCTACCTTCCGCAGAGATGGCGGCAATAAGAAGTCTGTGATACGGTGTTTTCATCCATTCTGAAAGCTGTATCCGCCTATAACCAAATCTAGTCTCTGTAAAGTGAATTTTCATATTAACGGAGTTTTCGTCATACAATCCGTTAGCACATCGTATCCCATCCAGTCCACAGACACATTGTTTAAGTACAGGGCTCGCATATCGCTTTTAAGTGGGATTTTGGATACATGTTGTTATTAGTTTGGATAATTAAACGGATAATATTAGTTTTTAGACATTAACTGAAAATTATCTATGTACTGTAAAAAAAAAGTTTAGCGAGTAGTTATGAGTATCCTGCAGCGTTGTTAAAATCATTCTTCTTTCCAGGTGGAAAACCTATAACACCAACAGAGGAGGAGGACTTTTTAAGGAATGGAAATCCAAAATTTGAAGATAATTGCAGCAGTTCTATAATAGATGCCGATGTTAATCAATTAAATGTAAGTTTGTATAATTACTTTTCTGTTTTGATTTTGTTTGTGAAAAATTCGGTGTGAGCAAAATGGAGAAAAATTTAGCTTTAGAACGAAGCTTATTAGTTTATAATAGAAATATTGAACTTTGTTGGTTAATACAATCGAGCTTTGAGTTCGCCTGGCTTTGTTCAGAAGGATAACTTGCTAATTCTTCAAAGTTTATTTGCTCCTTGCAGTATTAGAATGAAATGGAACTCATAGGTCATTGTGGATGCCGGTAAATGAGATTTAAATAAGTTTTGGTCCAATCAATCATGTTTCATTTGTTATAGAATCGACAATCTTTGTTTTTGAAGGTCAAGTAGAACTGGGTTCACCCGCTGCCTTCGGATCTCCTCCATTCGCTCTTCTCATATGTGACTTTACCTTCCGCACTCCAACCAAGTCTCTTTCTTTTGGGTTTTTTGTTTTGTAATGATACTTATTTTCCATATTTATGTCTTATAAATTCCCGAGTCATAGATTTATAGAAAAAAATTTGACTTTTTTAGCACCCCTAAACTAGTTGTCTGTTTTAAACAGAATTGCGAAAAATTTAATATTTATCATCTCCAAAAACTTAAAAAAAATGTGTACTTCTTGGAAGGATGAAGGATACAACTTGGTTAATGTTTTTGTTAAGTTACGATGGCGGGTGAGTGCTAACCCTAGACAAAATTATCTTCTAATAGAGTGTCTGATGAAGCTAATTTATTGAGTTGTGTCATGAAAAAACGAGTTTATAATCACATTGCATATGTTGCAAACTCGTAACTTCTTCTTCTTCTTAGCCTCACAGTCCGTGGTGGACCATAGCTTCATCAACAATTTTTCTCCACTTTATTCTATCCATAAAACTCGTAACATAGATTTAAAATAAGCTCCTAACTTAGCCAATTTTCTTTTGAAAGAACTAACCCATCTGTTTGGTCATATTATAGTACACAGGTGATCTGGTACTTTTAATAACATTACAATTAAGTATGTGTGTTGGTATGTAAGCATGGAGATCTGAGTGCGAAATAGAATTGTACATATATATTGTATTTACCGATAGTTCCTGCATAAATATGTACCCACTGTTTCCGCAAATTTCCAAATATTATATGTAAAAATGTTTGTGTACTTATGCATCGGTATCCATACTTACAAATATGTTATGTACAATGTACAGGGTTTGGTTGAAAAGTAATGAGCCTTCCCGCGCGGAGCGTCTGCCAAGCGATCAACCGAATCGGCTGGTGGGGGAAAATTATCGTTGGACCTTCCACTAGAAACCGGTCCCAGTTCGCTGGTAACAGCGGTGCAGTCAACATCGCATCGCGCCTGAAAGCTGTTTTAAAAGTGTGTTAGGATTTTGCAATGGCGAAAATGCAGCGATCGTTGCGATCAAATTTTGCGTAAAGCTAAACAAAACGAGTATCGAAACTATTGGGCTACTCAAGGAGGCTTACGGGGACAAATCTCTGTCCAGTGCCCAGGTAAAACGGCGGCACAAGTCGTTAAGGAAGGCCGAGAGGACCTCGTCAACAATTGGACCCTTCATCCCGACAATGCGCCGGCGCAACCCGCCTAGGCGATCCAAAAAACTGTGACAGCCGAATTGAACGCGATTCCGGCGGATGAGTTTAAAAAATGTTTCCTACAGTGGAAGGACCGCTACCAGCGGTGTATTGACGCTCAAGGGTCCTATTTTGAAAAATATTAGTTGTATACGCCAAAAGGTTTAATAAAACTGCTTGAAAAAAATAAGGCTCATTACTTTTAAATCAAACCCTGTATTTACCGTAGGATATACATAAATTGAGAATTCGTAATCAAATAAAGGAACAGAATATTTTTGGAGTTCAACGAATTATAGCGTTTTTGTCAGCATTGTCGCTAGACAAACAAACTAGTTTGACTGCAAACCATCTAAGAAACAATTTTGGAAGATAAATAAATGAAAAAAGCCAGACTTACGATTTCTGAAACACTAATATACAGACATACTTCCAGGCTTTTGAACTTTTTTTCCTGATAATACCTCGAGTTTTAACTATTTGTAATTTTGAGGAGTTCAGATGGAATTTAGTACTGGATGAATTTTATTATGGCAGTCCAGAAATAGCTGTTGTGCCAGAAACAGTCGATGTTGTGCGTCGCGAGTCAGAACCATCCTTGGGCATTAGTGGGGCCAGAATACATTCACTATTGCACGAATATTTGGCCGTCACAGATCATCTGTTCTCATTTGATACCGCATAATTTGGCAATAGCTTAAAAAAAATCATATGGATTGGTATAAAGGAATGTTAAAGAAATTCAGCTGCGGTGGTTCAAAGCACGTCTATGACATCGTAACACGTAACGAATCGCGCAATCGAAAGCAAAATATTAATCGACAGTATGGGTGTTCCAAGACGAGCTTAGTCCCACAAAAGTTACGTGGAAAATCTGGCCTTTAAACAGCTTATTTTGGAGGTATCCACTTCTAAGTGGTAAAAGTGCTTTGAAAATTGGTTCAAGCGATTGCAGAAATATATCGACTTCTAAGAAGAATATTTGAAAAGCAACAAAAGCCATTTTCATTATTATTTCACTGTGTTTTTATTATTGGGCGTAAAATGTAAGATGGAAAGGACAAGGTGAAATAAAGAAATGAGGTTATACATATAGCATCTACTGTAGTAGCGCCGAAAGTCAAGGTTATAAAGGCGTTGGTTTTTGTGTTGATAAAAAAGCCCGGAAGAGTGCGATGGCTTTTGAGCTGGTGGATGAACGTATTTTATAGATGAATTTTACGACAAAATGTCACACATTTGCAATAAAATAAGCAGATATGACATCAAACTACTCTGCGGTGACTTCAACACGAAAACTGGAAAGGAGTCTGCAATAATACAGTAAGTTGCATGAAAGCATTCGTTACACGAATATTGCAATTATAATGTTCTGCGTTTATGCAACTTTCCCGAACTTCCAGTACTATTTATAACACAAACGAGTGCACAAACAAACTTGCAAATTCCCAGGTCACAATGGTGGTAATCAAATTGATCACATAGTAATAGATAAAAGGCACATGTAAGATTTTATCATTGTGCAAATTGTGACTCCGATCACTATATGGTTGTAGCGCGTGTGCGTAAAAGAATAATATCGCGAATCATAAAAAACGAATTTGAAAAGAAACACTGGATCGTTGAGGAAGTCATAGCGAATGAGTCTACAAGAAAAAATCATCAAGAGAAGGTTGAGCGTAAACTAGGTGATATGAAAGAAATTTTAATAGAAGCAGATATAACATCAAAATGTCAAAGTCTTAAAGAAGCCATTCTTAGCGCTGCAAATAAAACCATTGACCAAAAAGCTGTTATTACCAACGAATGGTATGACGCAGAATGTGGAAAGCTCAATAAAGCAAAGAATGCAGCAAGAAAATCTGCAGAAAAAAGATTATATGAAAAGGGAACTTAAAATAATAATGCACAAATTCCATTACAAACAAACAAACGAGATCTATGTACCGTAGGATAAACAAACACACGAGCCAATTCCAGCCGAGATTGATGGCTTGCAAGAACAAGAACAAAAAAGGTGATTTAGTTAGCTAAATATCTGGAAAAAACATTTTAATGAGCTCTTAAATAATAATGAAGATGAAGCGCCTATTGGTACAGTATACACAGTAGAAAATAGTCTGGAAGACCCCGATCATTTTATGTTTTTTTTTTTTTTTTTTTCTTTAGTCAGGAGGTGTAAAGGTGCCGTCACACCAATAGTATGTGGGGCATGCTCCCACTAACACTATATCACTCCTCCTCCTCGGCTGATTTCTATCCTGGGATCGCGTTAACATATTTTCAAGGTGGAGCCGCGTTTATGTCAACTGCGTCCAGGTTCCGCTCTTGTGGGCGTATGGAGACTTTACGCCATCGATAGTATTTACTCCTTCCACTGCCTTTTCAGAAAACTTTGGAGGAAGTGAAACATCGGAAAATGTGCAATATGCTGATACACTATTGTCTTGTCTTCTGTTTGATACTGTTGTGAGTGTTTGACTCAAGCGTCTTTACCTGTCGTCGGTTTGTCTGAAACAGTTTATCTCCACTGTCCACCAGCTAGCAAAGTTACAAAAATTACTAATGGACGAATAGAATAGTTTATATTATTTATAAGGTTTTCTGTTTTTTTTTTCTTCCTTTTTTCTCAAAACTTTCGAATTCTGACTTACGCCCCGTTCTTAATGACACGAAAAGAACAATAAAGAAGCCGAAAAACCACAAGACAAGTGGTGAAGACTGTATAAATGTAGAGCTCATCAAATATGGCGGAGAAGAGTTGATAAGACAGATACATGAAATAATACTTAAAATTTGGAGAACAGAAAACATGCCTGAAAAATGGTATACAAGCCAACTGTATGAGAAACTAAATGTGTATGCAGAAGAGATCGACGGAGATTATCAATGCGGTTTTAGAATCGGACGCTCGACAACAGATCAATGCGTTATCATGTCGAAGATATTCGAAAAATGTTATGTTACAAATATAAATCTACACAGTCTCTTCATAGACTTTAAGCAAGCGTTTGATAAACTCAACAGAAAATATATCGACCATCACTTAAAAGTACTAGGTATACCACAAAAATACATGAATTTGATCAATATGAATCTTATACACTCAAACGCTAAAGTAATAATGAATGGCGAAATATCTGACGAATTCAACGCTTTTATTTAAGTTAATACTGTATTCAGCAATAACCGAAATAGCTCAAGGTAGTACAATATTTTATAAATCGACACAAATATGCGTATACGTTAACGACATTGTGATTATTGCAAGAAGGAGGCTCTTCAGGAGGTTTTCATGTGAATGAATGAAGAAAAGACGAAGTACATTGCTCGATCCTTTCATGATAGTCGCATCAGAATCGGAAGTTGTGTTTTTGAGTTCATGCAAGAGTTTTAAATATTTAGGCGTAGTACTTAGCATAAATAAGGATATGTTCTTATCCATACAAGACCGTATTCAGGAAGCTAACAGAGCATATTTTGGCCATATCAAACTTATGAAGTCTTCATTGATATCAAAGGAACAAAACTACAGATGTCCAAACTATAATAAGACCGGCTGTGAAGCATGGGTCCTTAAAGTTAATGACGTGAATTTACTGATGCGATTTGAAAGAAAAATTCTTAGAAGAATATTCGGCCCTATACGATTAGAAGACGGTACTTGTACATACTGTATACGGTATAACCACGAGCTCAGTGTTGATGATGTAAAATGTAAAAGGCAACTCTCGCATACATACAATCTATCTAATAGAAGCGTGACCACCATAACTTAGAATTTATTTGACCAATTCGATTCTAACAAACTGCATTGTATGGGCTTATACGATATATATATACTTATATATATATTCAATAAAATGTATAGTCACCAACATTACCTTCTTCGAGTTATACTTTGTATTAATTTATATTAAGTTACATTCACCTAATAATGGCGATTAGTATTTGGACCATTTACCTCTAGCACCTTGTAGTGCGATGATTCAGCGTGAAAGGCTGCCAAACGACACTTTGATTGTGAACTGCGGAATGTTTTCCCACAGCGCCCTAATGACGTCCTTCAATTTGTATTTGTTGTTAAAATTTCGACCTTCTTTGTATTCTTCTTCATCGTTTATTTAGGATTACAATAACTGTTATGGGCTATATAATATTGTTACAATCGCCAAGTTTCGTGAGCCGACTGGCAACAATAGTGAATGAGAGGCTAAAACAAAAGCATGAATTAGCGTTGATGGCGATAGCAGGTAGACACTGCACGTTTTCTGAATCTACCGCTATATGAGTTAAACGAAGACGACAGGTGATTAATAAGCTGCTACAACAAAACTCGCAAGAAGATACGAGCTAGCAGATCTAGAAATTAAGATAGTTGTGCCTAACATGTGCCTAATGTATATCAGCCGAGGTGCAAGCGCATGAGATATTGAGTTGGAAAGTAAGCTGAACATGTACATTTAGAAGTAAAGTGTAGGAAATAAAGTAAACCAAGTGTGTTATTATTAATTTTTGTGTTTTATTCAACAATCCAGTGATCGAACTCAGAGATTTATTGTAAGAGAGCTATTTGAATTTTATCGTGAGAAAATTCGTAACAATTAGTGTCAGAAGTAGGACTGTTGAATAAAGTCCCAAGAACAAAATCGTGAAAATGGCAAAAAAGTTGAGCGAACTCAAGGTTTAGCAGCTTAAGAAAGAGCTGGAACGGCGTAGCTTGTTAGGCAGAGTTACAAGTACGACTGCGCGAAGCTATGGAGACATATGGAGACAGAGGGCGTCGATGTAGATGAATTAGTGTTCCAGCTGGAAGATAGTGGATAATTCACCAAAATGGAAGAAAAGACAAGACCTTCACCAGTTATAGACATGAGTGTGATATGGCTGGATTTTCGCGAATTTCGTCACAAATGTCCGCCGAATTATTGTCGAAGATAGATGCGCAACGTATATCTAAGTTAGAAGCTGTGAAAACATATATGACGTCGCAACTGGAGACGATGGAGGTTGAGGTATATGTTGTGAAGACACATATGAGGTCGCAACTGGAAACGATTGAGACTGTGCTAGATGCAGTGAGGACTCGCCTCTGTGAATTGAAATTGAATCCTTCGAATATGTTAAGCAGTGGTCTAAAAGTAAAAGCACCATCATTCGACAGCAGTATACCATTCCCGATATTAAAGCTCCAGCTCGAAACAACAGCAGCAATTAATCAAGGGCTATTGCAAACAATGACATAAGCCGATCGGGGAAACTACGAGAGTCTGATAGCAGCCATAGGTTGGCACATTTGACGTATGCGAAAGAAACAGCAGACTTCGTTGAGAAGATGAAGTGACAGGCATTCATGAGAGGTATAGGAGATCCGGACACGAAAGGGGCATCATACTCAACACCGAAGGGTATTTTTACGGAAACAGTATCATCTGCGCTGACACAGGAATAGAAGCTTTCTTGAGCAGGCCAGTGCAAAAAATCCACAGGAGTGAAGAGGCTGTCTCGATGGAGGAAATCATGAGGAAAGTAATAAGGAAGTTCTTTCCTCGAAGAAGCTCGAATTTAAAGTGTTAAAACTGCGGTATGACCCCACATATGGTCCGCGATTCCAGAATACCATGCAGCCAGCCGAAGAAGAACCCAGGAGGAAGAAAGCGAAGCGCTGACCCTGACAATGGCGCTCCCGTACACAGCGAGCGTTAAACTAATATAAACCAGCTCTAAGGGTCGAGAACTGGTTGCTACAACTGAATACCTCGCAGTCTTTGTCTCACATTCTCGACGGAAAAGCAACAACTTCACGATAAGGGGAACTATAAATGGTCGATCTCAGGTGCTTACTGTAGACATAGGTGCAACGAACTCAATCATCAGGTCAGATTTGGTAAATAGTAATGTGGAACCACTGGTAGGCTACAAACTCCAGACAGCTACAGGAGAGAGAGCAACGATTTCCGGAAAGGTAGTGCGAAGTCGTTATTGGCGCTTTGTCAGTAGTTCACACATTTTTACTGGCTGAAATAATGGATGAAGTAATATATGACGTAGGTTTCATGCTGCTGCGCATATTTACCTTGGATTTGGGTAAAAAGGTTCTGTCGTGTCAGAATATAGAGATACCGCTGAGTACCGGGCATGAGCCAAGTGTACAGTCCAGAAAGGTACCCCTTAGTCACCGTCAACGGATTCCGCCAAAATCTGAAGTAGTCATATGGGCTAATGGGAAAGGAGGTTGTGGCATAGGTGAAATGTGCGTTATAGAAGCTGCTAAGGAGACGGCAAACATAATCGTAGGAAAGACACTAGTGTAAACGAAAAAAGACACGAGGGTTCCAATAAGAGTCATAAATAGTTTCAAGTTACCAGTTATTTTGGCTAAAGAAGCTGTTATTGGGAAAATCCAGGATGTAGAAGCCATAGTGAGCTGCGATGGACCACATCAGGAAAGGGAAGATCTCCAGAAAGTAGGAGAAAAATCTCCAATTTGATAAGAACTTGGTTGCAGGAATTAAGAAGACATACGGCTACCTATTCAACGGAGATTTTGGAAAGTCTGCAACGGTGAAACATTGAATAGATACAGTAGATGCAAAGCCAATTCGCCCAGTTCCACTAGCAGAGCGCGAAGTAGCCAATCAAATAACCAAGGTTATGCAGCAAAGTGGAATTATTGAACAATCAATAAGCCCGTGGAGCTTTAGCTTAAAAAGTTTAGCGACCATCTGAAAAATTTTGAAGAAGTGTTTCAGCGCACTGCCATCGCGGGATTGCGATTGAATCTGAAGAAGTATGTCCTGTTTAAAACAGAAGCCAATTATCTTGGACATAAGGTGACGACCGAGGGCATCTAAACGGGCGAGGAGAAAATAAAAACAGTAAAAGATTGGCCAGGACCAAGAAATGTGCAAGAAGTGCGAAGTTTCCTAGGCCTGTGCACGCATTGCCGTCATTTTGTTCCAGGATTCCCAAACGTTACTCGGAGTCTCCATAATCCCACTAAGAAGAATTGCGCATTTGGATGACACAAAGAACAGGAGGAAGCCTTAGAAATTGAAAGAGCTTCTCTGTACTGTGTCTTTGTTAGCGTATCTGGTCGCGGATAAAAGTTCGTTGTCGATACAGATGCTAGCGCATACGGAATATGTGGAATACTGTCACAGATCATCTATGGGCAAGAAAAAGTAATCGCAAACTATAGCATAGTCCGCGGAAAGCAGGAGATGAATTACTGTGTGACCAGGCGAGAACTGTTAGCTGTGGTTGAGTGCGTACAACATTTCCACAATACTTGTACTTGCATTGAGATGGTTACTCCAGTTCAAGCATCCGGAAGGACAAATGCACGGTGGATCGAAAGACTGCAACATTACGACTCCGAGATCGAGAATCGAAAAGAGGAACAGCATGGAAAGAGTGTAAGCATTGCTCCAAAGTCGGGAGATATGTGCGGATAGTTTATATCAGACTAATGCAAATGCAACCCGATGAGGAATGGGAACCAAGAGCAATAAGAAGAAGTCAATTGAATGATGCTTACCTGGGAAAGATCATGGAGGCGAAAGAGGCTCGAGGAGACCATTAAAAAATGAAATGGCGAAAAAAGATCCTGTGGCTAAAGCGTATTGGGTACAGTGGACTAGTCTTAAAATAATTGATGGAGTTCTGCATTCCGCATGGGAAAATGAAAATAGAAATCATTCCCGTGATCTGATTATATATATATACAACTTTTGCCGGCCGCGGTAGTCTAGCGTAAGTGTACTAGCCAGACGTTGTGGGTTCAAACCCCACGTAAAGCACGGTCGTCGCACTTTTCCAAACTTACCTACTTTCTTAGTTTCTATAAAAAAAAAAAAAAAAAAAAACAAGAACCCCAACAATCTTATCCTTCCAACCCGAACTCCCGCACGAAAGTCAGCGCATCTTAGTGAATTTTGGCTGCTTAAACAAGCATTACATCAGCGGCGCCAGCAAGAGGAAGCGGGTAATGGCGGTAATAGCGCAGACACACCAAATTTAGCGAAACCCTCAACCATCTGTGTGATCCTTCTGCCAGAAAAATGGCGCTTCAAGCAGTAAGAAGGCGTTGTTCCTAAGCAACGACGTGTGGGCATGATTCCCACTAATTAGGACTGGTAGCGGCAGGCTAATCACCTACCCTGTTATAAAGCAAAATAGATTAACGAAACCAATGCAAGACTGAGTCTTGTCGAGGCCCTATGCTCCCAAGTGGATTGAACAAGGCAAAAACAAAAAACATATAATTTTCGCGTGCAGCATGTTTGAGTGATATTTTTTATGAGAAGCTTTTTCATGGTAAAAATACACTCGGAGGTTTGCCATTGTCTGCCGAGGGGCGAATGCGATTAGAAAACACTATTTCTTCATTTTTGGTATTTCACCAAGATGCGAACCTACGTTCTCTCCGAATTCCGAATGGTAGTCACGCACCAACCCATTTGGCTACGGCAGCCGCGTGATCTGATTATAGTTCTAAATCCAGAATTGCATATGTGTTAGAGGAATTCCACAATGGGCCACGCTGGGGTCATATGCGTATCCCAAAACGCTGGCGAAGATTAAGCAACAGTTTTACTGGGTAAATTACATAGTATCAGTAGCCGAATGGATTCGAAATTGAGTGGAGTGTATGGCAGCGAAAGGTCCAAAGTAGAGAAGTCGTGGAAGATTACAGCAATACAACGCAGGTTCACCATTTGAGCGAGTGACCATGGTTGTTGCGGGCGCGTTTCCAACAAATGATTCCGGCAATAAATATGTGCTCATTGTTATGGACTAATTCAGTAAGTGGCCAGAAGTGTACGCTCTACTAAACTAATAGGCCAAAACCATTGCAGCGGTTTTTATGCAGAATTGGGTGACTCGGCTTGGAGTACCTATTGAGTTGCATTCAGACCAAGGAACTTCGAATCCGTGGTATTCAAACAAATGCGTAGCTTGTTTGGAATTAAGAAAAAGTGTTCAACACCCTTGCACCCCCTATCAGATAGAATGGTCGAAAGATTCAACTCTGGAGGAGCACCAACGAAAGGTAGTTGAGAAGTGCCAACGAAATTGAGATAAACACATCCAAATGCTGTTGACTACTGACCAGCCGCCTACTAGAACCATTTGTGGAAGCGATTTAAAGCTTCAGGGTGATTTATCACTTGAAAGAGGTACCGCTTCTAAAATGGACGTAGGCAGTCATTGGGAAACACTGCAGAATGACATGGAAGAATTACACCATCATCTGAGGAAGCATACCCAGCTAAAGAGTAATAATATGAAGGACAGATTTGACTGAAAGTTCGGTACTTTATAATCCGCAGAGAAAAAAGGGATTTCTCTAAAACTACAAGCGTCCTGGGAAGGTCCATATTAGATGATTAAAAGATTCAATGATGTGGTATATTGTATACAGCAATGCAAAACTAGGAGAAAGTCAAAGTAGTACTCGTACATCTGTCTGTCCCGATCGGGACGACAGGAGATAGCGAAACATTGCACGCTTTCTGAGTCAACCAATGACAGGTGACTAGTAAGCTTATGTTACAACGGAACTTGCCATGAGATACGAGCTGCCAGATCTAGAAATTACGATAGTTATTAAGCACATGTATATAAGCCGAGGATCATATGCGTGGGCGATTCAGGTTGGAAATTAAACTTGTGAGCGAATAAAGGAAAAGTAAAAGAGTGATTCAGTCTTAAGCTGAACGTGTACATCTAAAGTAAAGTAAAGCAAGTGTGTTGCCATTAATTTTTGTCATTTATTCAACAATCCAGTGATCGAACTCAGAGAGTTATTGTGAAATATTTATTTGAATTTCAACGTAATAAAATACGTAACAATATTATATAAATGTTTGTTTTATTATACTGTGTGTATAGCTTTGCGTATCAGCAGATCCCGACGAACAACACACATGTTTCAGCTGTTTGGTCTTCCTGGTCTGCGTTGATTAACTTTGCCGTTTAATGCTTCTTCACCAAGCCTCCATTCGACATTCTTCGGACGTGGTCTCTCCATGCTTTTTATATCGTTATTTCTGCTACGATGCAAATGTTTCTTATTCCTTCGTTTGTCTTTCGGCCATACATGGTGTATTCAACCATTGCACACAATCTTTTTATTCCAGGTGTCGCCATGTCTTTTTGCATAAAAGCAGTGTCCGCCCTTGTTACCGCAGCATACGTAAGAATTGGTCGAGTGCATGTCTTATAGATTCTTACTTTGCTTTTGGTCCTCATGTGCTTACTTCTCTATACCATTTTAATATTAAATTATGTTGGACTCAGGTTGTCACCTTGTCTTATTCCTGATGGTATCGGTATTAGACATGTTGGCTTTGAGTATGCTTAGGAAATTATTTCCAAGATATATTTGCAGCATTTTGTTTTTGCTGAGCAACGCTATTACGTGTTTTATTCTTTAGTAAGGTCTTCAAAGCATAGATGGTCTGATTTGTTGTATTTCTACAATTTTTTCGGTATGGTCGTTGTCTCGCAAATTTTGTGGAATAGTTTGCATATTTTGTTGCGTAGTGTTGTTCCTCCATATTTGATTAAATCGTTATCCATATTGTCAATGACCGGCGATTTTCTATTTTTTAGTTGGGTAATTGGTAGACATATGGCTGAAAGTTAGGTACTATCAGCAGAACTGGGAAATTATAGTTCATGATATAGTTGTTGTGTTGACGAGCTCGTTAATAAACTTTTTCAAATTTCGGAACCGATTCCACACCTTTTTTGGCCTCCATATATACAATATCATGCTTCATTTCTGAGGTCAAAGCCTCCCAGAAGTTCTCTCTCACAACTGGTGTTGTTTAAGTCGTTTATGGTTAAATATTAACAAATGCTTCCACGTAACGTTTTATAAATCGATTACGACTGTGCCTACTTCGTATAGTATTGCTGGCTCCTCTTTAAAATCGGTTGATGGATGAAGACTTAGGTTTTATTTCGATTCTAGTAATGCTAACTGTGGTATGTCGTCATACAGTCATATTCGATGCTAGAGTATGTCTAATTTATTCGAAGGTCTTACCAAATAGGTTGTTGTTGTAGCAATATCCTTAGGTCAATTATGTCTTTCTAACCGGTTTGAGAAATTATAATGAAATTCCAAGAAATATTTTCGTATAGTATAAATTTAAAATAAGGAATGTTCATCCGACCAATTTATGGAATAATCCGTTGATAAAACTCAAGTTTTCAACTGTCTGTCTATGTAGCCGATAATCGCCACGGCAGGGAGCATTCAAATGTCGACAAATACTGTAGACGGGAATGTATTTGTTGATTTCTTAAGGTGAAAATTCCTTTTGGAATACAATCCTAGCTTTGTGCGATATTTACGAAATAGGATCATTAGAATATATTTATGCATCAAATGTTTCAAAAATGTATAAGTGTATAAACGAGTGAGTAAATACCCAGTTGAACTTGAAGTGAGATTTTTTTTTCCTAAGCGATGAATAAAAAAATAATCCCTTTGACATGATTTTTTCTTTCATTACTGTACTCCGATGATACTCAAGAGGTTTCTCCGTTATTTTTTCTTCTTCATTCGACAATAGAAAAAAGTTGTTTCTGGTTTCGAGAAAAATGAGACTAAAACCCCTCATTGTCCACCCTCATATGTTAGGTAGTACAAGCAATTTAAAAAGCGAGAATACAAAATAACATGCTTGTACACAGAAGTACAGCTAGTAAAGGGGAGTAATACGTACAATACGAATACCCCAATCACTTCACTATCACCAACTGCTTCCCTCTCCAACAAAAATAAATATACCTATACTATTTCAACTTCGCACTCTCAAAAAGTCTACAACAACAATAACAACACAAATACAATTAACTACCACAGTATCAACAGCCACAACAACAACCGTGTATACTACCACAGCAACGATCGCCTCCCCAATTGCATCACTAACAACAAACACGCAAGTACTATATGCAAATAATTTAAATTATACCAACTGTAAAGAGCAGTTTAGTCAAAAAAGAAATCGTGAAACTCAATCACCAAACAAACAAACAGAAGAGCTTAAGAGCAGCGAAAAACATAAACCCAAAGCACAAAATACAACACAGACAACACTAAAATAGTACTAGCTGAGCAATCCAGCCTCTTCAAACAAGTTTGCTCTCTTAGCGGACGACGATGTATTAGAAGAACTAAGCGACAGTGGGACAGTTCCGAATACCAGCCAACAAACTCCAAATATATATAAAATTTAAAACACAACGAAAACAACAGTAGCGATACACTTTCTTAAATTCTTTTACTTTTAAACCATGCAAGAAACTTTTTATAAATCTCTGGAAAGACATCTAGATCGACTCGAAAAGATCGCAAATAAAAATTACAAGAATGGAGAAATCACTTCGAATAATGTCGAATGAGTAAATTAATTACAACTAGTTCTCCAAATAGAAAAAATAGATGTGTGTCTTATATTAGAAACCCACTTAATAACCCGCACAAAGATTAAAAATTACATCACTTATATAAATCACCCTTACATCGCCAGAGGAGGAAGTTGGTTAAAAATAGTATAAGACATATTGAAAAAGAAAAAGTCTGCCTTGAAGAATTTCAATCCACCAGCATGTCGAAACGAACGAATTATGTTTAACTGCAGTATAGCATAGTCATCCAGGACATACGAGTAATATCAAATCAGAGCAGTATAAACAACTACTTCAAAACCATATGTCCACCGGCAAGCCTTCTTATAGGCCAACAGATCAAAATAAAACTCCACATTTAATTGATTTCTTCATTGTAAAAAAAATTTTGCAAAATGCAAGTATATGAAATTCAGAGCATTCACGCGTATATTTGATACTAAATAAAGAATTGAAATTAAACAACAAGCGCCTACTCTGACCAACAAATTTACTGATTGGGAACTGAACCAAAATGTTGAATAACAAAATACACTAATGTCATATAATGAAATTGATGAAGAAGTAATTCATCTTTCAATCACTATATAAAGGATCTAACATCGGAAAAAAATATCTAAAAAGACCAACTATTCAAAACCGTCCATTTAAAAAACTCAATGCCTTGTTGTGGGCTATGGGCGATACTAGAAAAACGGAAGTCTTTGCTGATCATTTAGAAAAAAACATTTAAGTCACAAGAAGCACATTATGCACCACTGCTTACAGATATTCATCAAGCTGAAAATCAGTTCTTTTTGTCTTCGCCTGCAGGGACAAAGCGTGAAATAAATCTTCTTAAATTTAAAAAAAGAACTCGGCTTCGATCTTACCACTGCAGAAACCTTAAAAAATCTTCCTCAAAAAACTTTGATTAAGCTTATAAAAATCATAAACGGCTGTCTTAAGCTAAAATATATGCCAACGTCCTAGAAAATGTCAGAAGTAATAATGATACCAAAACCTGGCAAAAGTCCTCATGAAGTGTCATTACACCGTCCCATCTGCTTGCTACCTATAATGTCCAAACTATTCGAAAAAATAGTTCTGCAGCTGTTAAAGCCTTCGATTGAAAACAAATACCTAAAATTCTTCAAAAGTGTTGCAGTATTCATTGTGCGTTTAAGCCCACCTTAGTTTGGAGTTTTTGGGAGTAAAAAATGCCAGGAATTACCAGTTTGTGAGGGATAGCAGGTCTTCAATTTCTTCTTTCATAAGCGCGTCGGTACCAACAAATGTAGTACCTATGGGTATCTGAGCAGCTACAAAACGTTACAATACAAGAATAAGTGATTGATGTCGCTTACCAATTGAATATGAATGATAGACGAAAAATGCAACGCGTTCCCACGACAGGCGATTCTACAAACTGGATTTATATCCGGTCAAGGACTGTCACTCCAGCAGCATTCTCCGTAAATGTATGGATAATATTTATGCTGAATAACAATAACGCAACGTAACCTTTACAGCTTCTTTGCTCCACCCTTTGTTTGCTCATATATTGAAGAGTCGAGCCGCTGACGCCGGTGTGTATAAACGAGAACGGTTTATTGCCAAAGCGTTACCATCAGTTAATTAACTATGTCGACAGCGTTTGACACAGCTGCGTATTAAGCGTTTCATTGCAAGAAGAATCCAGTAGTATATTTATAGAAAACTCATTCGTTTTATTTATGTGTTCACTTAATCTATTTAAGTAAAATAAGCTTAGCATTTGCAACAGGGTTGTAAACGTTTATAAGTGCTGCAATACAATACTGCTGTTTTTATTACACGCCTCGAACAAGTCCAAAGTTTTCACATTTACCGAATGGTAATGTACTCGTTGCTAGGTCAGAATACCCCTATTCATTTCATTTATGTATTTATTTAACATTTTATTAATACAATAAGATCACGGTTATGTTTTTTCCTTATAGATATCGCAAAATCAGTCGGCACTAAACGGTATGAAATCCACCAGTGTGCAATCTGCTGTAATGACAAAAGCTCCAGTGTCCACGGAGAGCAATGGATCCTCTGTGGCTCAAGTTTCAAAAAAAGTAGTACCTGGTCCAGCTTCTGCTAGTCATATTATGATTGACGAGAAGAAAAATTCAAACAAAGGGTGCTGCTTAATACAATAAAAACACGCTTTCGGTTTATTCCGTCAATACCGGCTTTATAAATATTGCACTTGTTGGATATATATTTAACGTATTTCAGGAAAGCTTAAGTTGACGTCATGAGAGCCATGTTTTTTAAATTACACATCACAAGTTGTACGAGTTTATCATTATTGTAAAAGTATTTATGTAACCAAACTTTTATTAATATGAAGATTTAATATACACAAATTAAAAATCGATTGTAGTTATGTAAATGTCTGATATTATGTTAAGTTATTTATCACAAATAAATAATAAAGCACCTAACTCTTGTTTCAAATACATTGTCGTCAATCCCACTGATGAATTTTATGCACATACTTCGATCCTACTATACGTGGTTCCTTTCTATAAAAAAACAATACTATTTATTCTATTTTGTATCCTTAAGTAACAAAAGCAAAAGAAAATAACAAGATTTTTCACTCCATTGTTTACATAACGGTAAGTAATTGCAGCCGCCGTAGCCGAATGGGTTGGTGCGTGATCACCATTCGGAATTCACTGAGAGGTCGTTGGTTCGAATCTCAGTGAAAGCAAAATTAATAAAAAAAAAAAAAAAAAAAAAAAAAAAAAAAAACATTTGTCTAATAGCGGTCGCCCCTAGGCAGGCAATGGCAAACCTCCGAGTGTATTTCTGCCATGAAAAAGCTCCTCATAAAAATATCTGCCGTTCGGAGTCGGCTTGAAACTGTAGGTCCCTCCATTTGTGGAACAACACCAAGACGCACACCACAAATAGGAGGAAGAGCTCGGCCAAACACCCAACAGAAGTGTACGCGCCAATTATTTATTTTTTTTTTTTAAGTAATTGCAGCAACATATAAATATACCAATCAGAAAGTCTGCTACAGTTTGTTCCTTTTAATAATTCTGTTACTTTATTAGGACTTTTCTCGTTCCATATTTTATTTAAAAGTGCTAATTAGTGGTGGAACTATTCGAATAAAAATTATTCGAATAATAAAATCTTTTATTCGAGAGGTGTTCGTAATGCGAAAAATATTTATTCGAATTCTTTATTCGTTTATTCGAATAATGCTATTCGAATACCTCACTATTCGAATACCTTACTATTCGAATACCTTACTATTCGAATACATCACTATTCGAATACTTCACTATTCGAATATTTTTGGTAAATATTTACTTAGATTAGCGGACTACTAATCGGTTTCTGTACAAGTGCATGTACCTATGTATGCAAATTCAAAAACCACGCAAAGGCTTATATTAAATGAAAATACTACCTACTTTTTATTGTGTCGGCGCTTTGTTTTTGTTTCATATTTTGTTAAATATTTACTTAGATTAGCGGACTACTCTTGCTTGAGGCGTGAAATTATACTTCATAAGCCATTTACTGTGATAATTATTTATTACAAATATTGTCTTGTAACTAAATATACAAAGAAATATCTACCTACTATTGACCACTCAGCAGGGTAGGTACATGTACATACAGTGGCTCAATAAAGAACTCGGACAAACTTTAGTTAAAACTTTGTATAAAAAACACTGCTAAAATAAAGGCAATTTGAAACAATATTTTTCGATTTCTAAATGCTTTATTTATATATTATAATTTAAAAAATAACAAAAACATAAGATAAGTCGTGTGCACTTCTTTTACAATAACAAAAAACTTTCAAAATGAGGAGAATTCACGCCAAAAAAGAACTCGGACATGGAAATTAATTTTACTTTAAAAGCCAATAAAAATAAAAATTAATATTTTGTGGGAAACCCTTTGGATTTAATAACAGCATTTAGTCGTTTCGGCTTTGACTCCACCAAATTTCTGCAAACGGAAGGATCAATTTTAGCCCATTCGTCCTTAAGAGCAGCTTCGAGGTCCTTTTTGTTTGAAATTTTGTGATTTTTGAGTTTATTCTCCAAATGCGCCCATAAATGCTCAATGACGTTTATATCAGGGGACTGTGGTGGAGTTTCGAGCACTTCCGGGTAGTTATACATTAACCACAAGCGAACATCAAGCGCCTTATGCTTGGGGTCATTGTCTTGGTAAAAATATTATTGTTCCTTTATACCCAATTTTTCAGCACTTTGAATTAAATTTCTTTTTAAAATTGAAAGATATTGCTTGTGATCCATTATTCCATCAACAAAACAAAGATTTCCGGGTCCGGAAGCGGACATACATCCCCAAACCATCACTGAACCGCCACCGTGTTTAACAGTGGCACGCAGGTTTTTCTCTTTCAGCTCCTCATTTGGCTTCCTCCATACATACGACTGCCCATCTGATCTGAATATGTTGTATTTGCTTTCGTCGCAAAATATCACATCTTTCCAGAATCCAATGTCCTTATTTTTATAGGTTTTTGCAAAATTAATTCGTTTGTTTTTATTTTCCTTACTAATGTAGGGTTTTTTTCTTGCGACTCTGCCATTGAGGTTGTTTTTTCTTAGAACTAATCGCAAAGTTTCTGGATTGCAGTCAATTTCAAGATGTTCTTTAACTTGTGTTGTAAGTTTTGGAGCACTTAAATGAGGATTTGCTCTGACTTGGTTTACTATCCACCGCTCGTTAGCGTCCGTAAAAAGCTTTGGCCGTCCTGTTTTCACTTTGTTTTGTACAGATTTTGTTTCTTTAAAGCGTTTTATGGTGTCACATACAGTTGATCGCGGTCGATTTACAAGTTTGCCGATTTCACTACTTGACACAATTTACTTCCAAAACTGTCGATCGTTCCTCAATTAACTGTATATAATTTAAAAAATGGGATTCCCCCATTTAAGCTGTCAGAAATTACGAAGTGATGTCAGATGTCCGAGTTCTTTTTTGGCGTGAATTCTCCTCATTTTGAAAGTTTTTTGTTATTGTAAAAGAAGTGCATATTGTTTCAAATTGCCTTTATTTTAGCAGTGTTTTCTATACAAAGTTTTAACTAAGGTTTGTCCGAGTTCTTTATTGAGCCACTGTATACATATGTCATGCATCTGTTGTTCAATACCGAGCTTAGGTACACACATTAGCAACAAAAAGTAAGTGATATTTTTATTTTATTTCTTCTATAGCGTAATTTTTTTAAATTACATACATACATAGATACATACACACATGCATTTGCGCATCAATCCAATTTCAAAGCAATCTGCATGTGTACATAAATAAGTATATAATTCTTGGCCTTGAATAACTTCCAAATCTGTAGATTAAGCAAAAGAAGATTTTAAGGCTCCATATTTATCGTTTGAGAGAAAACCATTATTTCGATCCGTTATCGTATAATACGATGCGGACATAGAAAATGTAAAATCATATTTCTCCATACAATTTATATGGGAAATTGAAAAGTGCGATGCGGGCCACCCTAATATTAATATTAAGGCGTCTAAACACAAGAATTGTTACGACGGAAAACCAAATATGTTTTTAGAAACGCTCTGATGTTTTTATGCACAATTAGTTATGCACATACATATAAGTATGTATACCTGTCGATGTTTTATCAAGAACAATACCAAAGAAATCTTATCATATTAGCTAATTGAAACATGAAGCGGTCAAATCAAAAAATCACAATGTTCAAAAATCGAGAAAAACTGATTAGCACCATGAGAAGGGCCAATGTAATTTTTATATTTTTAAAAGCATTTTCTCCCTGATATAAATGAATATATATATTAGTAAGGTATTCGAATACTGAGGTATTGCGCAACATTGCGGTAAATGCATAAAAATATAATTCAATAGAATGCGAACATAAATAAGGAAACTTAGGAATATACGAAAACAACGGAATGCGAATATCGCATTACGGAAAACTATCAAAAGCAACGTTGCACATGCAAGCACATGTGTCAATAAATACAAGGTGAAGTCCAAAATAATCAAGACTGGCATCATAAAAATGTTTTTGATTGCACCATCTTTTTAATGAGTTAGTTACATCCGTAGCTGACTTCCATTGAAAGTTTGGTGGCATTCCGTTCAGTGGAAGCGAAATTATTGCGTCTAAAGTGTCAGTATGTTTGTGTCATCGGTACAAAAATGACTTTCGAACTAATATCAAATTTTGTTTTAAAATCGGTAAAACGTTTACCGAAACATTTGAATTGATGAAAACAGTTTATGGCGATGATTGTCTATTTCGCGCCAGAGTTCATGAGTGGTTTAAACGTTTCAGAGATGGGTGTGAGGACATAAATGACAATGAACAAATCAGTATTCACCAAAAACTCCATCGAAATTGTTCGCAAATTTATCAAAAATGAACCGAAATCATCGTTGAATTTCATGGAATCTGGGTTGAATATCTCCAAAACATTTTAACTGATCATTTGGGCTTACGCAATTCTGTGCACGTTTCTTTCCGCACAAGTTATCTGAGGACCAAAAATTGCTCAGAATTCAACATTCGAAGGACCTCATTGAAGAGGCGAGAAAAGACGAGAACTTCCTTTACAACATGAACTTGAAACTAAGCATCAAAGTACCGAATGGAAGGCCCCAGATGAGCCACCACCCAAAAAATCGCGTTTGGAGAGTTCAAAAATCAAGTCGATGCTTATTTGTTTTTACGATTCCAAGAGAATTGTCCACAAGGAGTTCGTGACAACGGGCCAAACCGTCAATGCAATTTTCTATCTTAGCGTTTTGAAGCGTTCGTTGCATCGCTCTGAATACCGTCGAAGGAGGAAGCTGGCGCTTATTGCATGATAATGCACCATCTCATCGATCCACTCTTGTGACTGATTATTTCACTAGAAATCGCATTTTAACCATCAATCACTCACCGTATTCGCCTGATATGGCTCCCTGTGACTTCTACCTATTCGAAAAATACGTTTTGCGTCCGCAGAGACCATCCAAAAGGTTTGTACCGGCATCCTGAGGGACATTCCGGTCAATGACTTAAAACACTCTTTCGAAAAGCTTTTAGATTGTACAAAACAGTATATCGGGGCCAGAGGGAACTATTTTGAATAAATAAAGACGAAGTTATCAGAACAAAGCTCCTGTCGTTTCTACCTATTTTAGTTCAGTCTTGTTTATTTTAGACTTCACCTTGTATGCATGTCAATAAATAAGCAGAATTCAAACCGTTAAATTTATATGTAATTCAAAATACATATATGCAAGTGAAAGGTATTTCTTCATAGAAATTTGCTTGGTGTAATTTTTTGGAATTTTTGGTTTGTTTAATTATTATTAACGATATGAAGAACAAAAAGTAGAAGTAATAGCTAATTTTATTGCGCAATTGGCTGCTAATAAAAACAGTTGGAGGAAATCCGTAAACGACGTTTATTGAGGTTTCAAAAAATTATGGCGCAATACGCATTCGAAATTCGATATTAAATCTTGTAATAAGTAATAAGAGGACACACGTTATGGACACTAATTAATAAAACCTAACAAGAATTGTATTAGAATTATGTCTATAAACCTGGTTTCTGTGCCGGTATCCATTTTATTTAGTTTTTACTTTACTCTCTTTATATTCGCTAAAATAATTATCTATAACACAGAAAACACAGGGTCGTATGTAAAAAGTATGGTATTTAATAATCTAGGATTATTTTGTAATCTCAGATTTTGGGAGAGAGTAGATTCATTTTGTGAAAACATTCTCTATAGGTTTTCTTCTTGGTTAACTAAATTATCTCTACAAATTTTCTTGGAAAGTTGTATACTTACTTTCTTTAGAATTAGCTACCGCTGTAAGCGGTGTCTGATATATCCCACGTTTCCTCATAAAACTCAATTACATAGAAGTAGTACCAGTAAGAGCTGGATACGAATTTGACGTTTTTAGGAGTAGATTGTGTTAAATGAAAAGAATATCAGAATACAGAGGAAGAACCTTATTGTTTAGTAGAAAATCTCTTGTTTTCAAGAGTTTATATTCGTGTCCAAATGCCACAACAGTACCGCCTTCAAGCTTTGTAGAGTTTTGTGTGTAGCGAGAACCTTTTATTTATATATTTATTACTTCATTTACTTAATCTAGAAATAAAGCGTATATTACAAAATACATAGAACTAACAGTGTTTGCAAAAATTTTATATATACAGGGTTCGGCACTCGAAGTGTAACCAATTAAAAATGGCATACATTTAGTTTGGAAAATTACTTTTATTCAATAGAAAGTAAGAAATGTATGAAAATAATACATAATATAATATATAATATTACATAATACAAAATAAAGAATCAATTTAATTTTGCTCAATATGATCACCTTTTGCTTGACTATCCCCTTGAGACGGTCCAGAAACGAATCGTAAGCTGCCCGAATGTGAGTTGCAGGTATTTTGGCCCACTCGTGAATAATAGCATTTTTCAGCGCCTCGAGTCTGGTGAATCTTTTAGTTCGGACCTTGCTCTCCGAAATGGCCCAAAGAGAATAATCCATCGGGTTCGCGTCTGGTGAGTTTGAGAGCCATTGAGTGCATTATATGAAGCTCGGAACGTTGTTTTTTAGACATTCTTGGTTCACTCGAGCTTTGCGAAACGGTGCCCCGAGTCCTGTTGAAATGCCCAAGGTCTGCCCCTTCAATGTTTGTATGATAATATTTCGCATTTACCTTGACGCCAGTCTCGATGAAAACGATTGGAGAGCGCGCATCTGCGGTTACAGCGGCCCAAACTATTACCTGTGGCGGGTGCTGCCTCCTGGTGGCCAATCGATTACTCAAATTCTCTTATGGACGGTCGGTTAAATAGACCCTATCGTTTTGGGAGTTTACGAATTGCTCAATTTGAAAATTTTCCTCATCAGAAAACACAATGTTCGGAAATATACCGCTTTCAGCTACGCGAAGCAGCTTCCTCGCTCTCTCAAGTCTGACTTGTTGCTGCTTTGGTATGAGATTATGCGCCTTTTGGATCTTGTAAGGCTTGACTTGACGATCATGTTTCAGTATGCGGCGGATGCTACTGTCAGATATTTTCAGTTCTTTCGCCATTTGATTGGCACTTCGTCTGAGATTTCGCTCATGTCGCTTCTTCACTTTTTAAACCATTTCACGAGACGTTGCAGTGTTTTGATGACCACCTCCACGACGTTTCGCGATGCTACCAGTATCATTGTAACGATAAACAAAAACTTTATTTACGTTAAGGTGCTCAAGCTCACGAACAATCGTTGGTTGTGATTTTCCAGCCAACTATAATGCAATCACACAATTTCGTTTGAAATCCATTACTGATATTCTTTTAACGCGTTTACTCTCGGCAAAATGCTTCCGCGCGCTTGTAAACAATATTCTGAACTTTCATTCAGCTAACTAAATGTTGAGCGGTCTAAAGTTGCTTACAGCTCGGGTGCTGGACCCTGTATACCAGTATCGTTACTATTTAAAAAATTCATTAAGTGAAAATTTTAATTTATATTGAGAAAGCGAAAAATCAAAAAATTATTCAATACTCTAATCAAAGGCGATTTCGAGGCATAAACAGTTTTAACCCGCTCTGGGAAGAATAAATCGTACTCAGAAGATTTTTTCGAGGCATGTATGTGAAAATGAATGCGCTCTAAGAGTAATGGCGAGTCAACTGTCCCATTTATAACATCAAAAGCAAAGCAGAGTGAAACTAGACTTCTATTTTGTAACGATTTTAATTGCCTTGCATTATATGAAGGAATCGGATCAGTGATGGTCGAAGATCTGAGTGTAAAACGAAGAAATTTCTTTTGAACGTGTTCAAGTCTATTGATATGGCAGTGATGACATGACCTCCAAATACAGACGGCATAATCCAGCTTGGATCGTACGAATGAAGTAACGGGTTTTTCAATTGGCTCGGGTCGATTTTGGCACGCTGTGGCAGCCATTTTGTTTTGGTGACATTCGTCAAATCTTTTGTTTATTAAACATTGCGCGCATTATGCCCATTTTTCGGTAGACATGGTGGCCCTTCCAATTTCTTATGGCCCATATTGAACCATATGGACCTAGACGACATGCGGTTCCAGCAGGACGGCGCTACGTGCCACACAGCAAACGCCATTTTATTCCATTTCAACATCTACCCGCCCTTATTGAAAAACCCTTTAAATAGGGACTTCAAAGTGTAAGGATCCGTAAAATGGGAAGCAAACTGCCGAATAAAGGCAAGTGTAGAATATGATTTGGTGATGAAAAAATTGAATTGACTAAGAAACTGGAAAGTGGGCCCAAATATTACTCCCAAATCAGTAATTTCATTAAGAGTATTAAGATACAAGTTCTTTATAAAATATGAGGTAGAAATTAAATGCTTTGACGTAGAAAACGGCATATGAGAGCAAATCTTAATATTTAGTTGAAGTAGATTCCTATCACACCATGCCAATGAAGATTATAAGAATCAGACAGGCTTAGCACAGTTTTAAAAATTTTCAAGTCGTCTACATATAAAAGAAACTCAGATATGTAAACATTCAGACAACACATTAACAAAAATTATATATACAGGGTGGGCGATACAGCGTTTGCTTTCTGAACCACCTATTTTTTTGAGAATGGTAAAACAAATGGCATGTCAAATGTGTTCATAATTTACTTAAAGGTTTGACATTTACGAAATGGGACGCTATCCCTTGAACGAAATTGGGAAATATTGAAAACTTATTTCCAAAGTGGTGAGTCTTCTTCTTCTTTTCTGATTTTCACATTGGTGGCTACGTCAATAAGCAAAATTGTCGGATTTGGGGCTCAGAAAATCCACACCTTACTGTAGAGAAGCAAATGCATCCACAACGAGTCACTGTCTGGTGTAGTTTTTGATCTGGCGGCATCATCGGGCCATTTTTTTTTTCGCAAATGAGCGAGGAGCCGCGGTTACAGTAAATGGCGAGAGTTACCGTGACATGCTCAACGAGTTGTTTCCAAAAATTGAAGAGGATAACATGGACGACAATTGGTTTCAACAGGACGCTGCAACTTGACACACTGCCAAAGTTACACTCGAACTTTTGGCTACCGTTTTTGAAAACCGAATAATCAGCCGAAATTCCGATATAAATTGGCCGTCTCGGAGCTGTGATTTAAGCCCGTTGGACTATTTTTTGTGGGGATCCGTTAAGGACAAATGATATGCGATTGATGCTTTAAAACACGAAATCGAAGTTGCCATTCATGAAATTTGAGCCCAAACAATGGAAAATGTGCTTAAAAATTGGGTTGATCGAATGGCCTATTGTAAAATCAGTCGTGGCAGTCATTTGAACGATATTATTTTTCATTCATAAATGACAATGTTTAATCTTCAAAATAAAAAAAAAAAAAATTTGAAAAAATAGCCGATTCAAAAAGCAAATTTTACATGGCCCACCCTGTATATATATTAGGAGGTTGAATTAGTTTTAAAGGTGGCACACAGATGGCGCTATTTATCACTTTATCGCGTTGGCAATACTGAATATATATTCATGACAAAGCCTCATCCCTAGGCTTTGTTTATCAGTATCTGTCATTTCGCTAAAGTATAAACAATGCAGTGTTTTCGTGCTCCGAGTATGTCAACTTTCGTGCCGTCGAAACGCAATTTGCGGGAAGCTTTGCTTTTCTGCTTCAATTTGAAAAAAAAAATACAGCCCAAGCCCGTGAATTGCTGCAGGAGGCCTACCCAGACCATACTCCGTCGATTTCAACATGTGAGTACTGGTTTCGACGATTCAAAAGTGGTGATTTTCACACCGAAGACAAGGAGCGTCTTGGCCAGCCCAAAAAGTTCGAGGACGCGGAATTGGGGGAATTGGTAAACGAGGACTCGTGCCAAACCCAAGAAGAGCTTGCTGAATCATTGGGCGTTGATAAATCAACCGTTTGCAAGCGTCTAAAAGCGATGGGAATGATCCAAAAGCAAGGACATTGGGTCCCGTACGAGTTGAAGCTGCACGACGTCGAACGGCGATTTTTTACGTGCGAATTGCTGATCGAGCGACAAAATCGGAAGGGTTTTTTGCATCGGGTGGTGACTGGCGACGAAAAATGGATCCACTACGATAACCCAAAACGCAAAAAATCACGGGGTTTGCCCGACCACGCATCAACGTCGACGGCCAAGCAGAATATTCACGGCAAGAAAATCATGCTCTGCATTTGGTGGGATCAGGTCGGCGTCGTATATTTTGAGCTGCTCCAACCGGGCGAAACAATCACGGGGGATCGCTACCGACTGCAATTGATGCGTTTAAGCCGGGCATTGAAAGAAAAACGGCCGGAAACGGTAAAAAGGCACGACAAGGTTATTTTTCAACATGACAACGCTCGGCCGCATGTTGCTCAACCTGTCAAAAAATACCTTGGAACGCTTGGCTGGGAAGTGTTACCCCACCCGCCGTATAGTCCAGACATAGCTCCCTCCGATTATCATTTGTTCCGGCATATGAGTCTCGATTTGGCGGACCAGCGGTTCTCCTCGTACGAGGCTACCAAAATATGGGTTGAGTCATGGATAGTCAAGCAGCGGCCAGAATTTTGGAGAAACGGCATCCGGAAATTGCCCGAAAGATGGGCGAAAGTTGTAGCTAGCGATGGCCAATACTTCGAATAAAATATTTTGTACCGTTTTTTCACAATAAAGCCCCAAATCTTCGAAAAAAAACCTTTAAAACTAATTCAACCTCCCAATATATAATTGGCGCGTACACCCTTTTCACCCCATTCGGCTACGGCGGCCGCCTAACAAAAATTACAAAGAGTAAAAGGACCCAAAATGTTACCCTGAGGGACACCGGACTATAAGAAGATGCATTATCGACAACAACTACACATTCTCGATTGAAAAGGACTTAAAAGCCTTTATCCATTTAAGGAAAATATAATGAAACCCAATACTTATTAGTTTTAAGATGAAGGTTTAGTGGAAGACTTTAACGAAAACCTTGGAAAAATGCATATAAACAGCATCAATTACAAGGCTATTATTGAAAGCTGTCGTCCTAAAATCTGAAAAAAAAACAGAGGACTTAGGGACAGTTGATCTACCAATCATAAAACCATACTGATTACTTGATATATTACGTTTCACAGCGAAGTATAATTTTTGTTTCACAAAAAAATGATAATCCATCAACATCCACTTGCCGTGAACTTTTCATGTGGTGAATATATATATATATATTATATAATTGGCGCGTATATCCATTTGGGTATTTGACCGAGCTCCTCGTTCTATTTGTGGCGTGCGTCTTGATGTTGTGCCACAAATGTAGGAACCTACAGTTTCAAGCCGACCCCGAACAGCAGATATTTTTATGAGGACCTTTTTCTTGGCAGAAATACACTCGGAGGTTTGCCATTGCCTGCCGAGGGGCGACCGCTATTAGAAAAAACTTGTTTCTTAATTTTGATGTTTCACCTAGATTCGAACCTACGTTCTCTCTGTGAATTCCTAATGGTAGTAACGCACCAATCCATTCGGCTACGGCGACCGCCCGTAATATCATCAATAGTTAACTCGTTGCCATCTTCTTAATATGTAGGTCTATTGTAATAACGTGCGTCAGGACATTAAGTGCTTCTGATTGCACCAACCGTCATTGCACCGACTGATCTTTGTATTCTGCCAAGTAATTCTGTTTTGTAATCTCTTCCTACAGATTTACACCAAACTACCGAACCATACGATATAATTGGTCGTATAACCGATCTTCTTCTAACCCATCTTCTTCTAAGCATACGCTTACAGGCATATGTACAAAGCATTTTCTACTTTTCTTACCCGTCCTTCGACGTTTAATTTCCAGCTAAGTTTGGAGTCCAGAATAGCCCCTAATCACTTTGCACTGGGTTAAAGTGAGAGAGTTTGTCGATTTATATTTGGTAGGGTAAAGATTGGTATCTTGTATCTGATCGTAAAATCATGAGTTCTATTCAATGCGCGTTTAAACTTTGGCGACAGCCTGTAGCCCAAGAGTTAAGCTCGCCTAGGGCCTTTGAATAATCCCACTGATCGTATTGGGACACAGTCCTGATGCCATTGGCCCCACATCATCAGCGTACACTACCTCTTTTACCCCACTTCTATTAAGTTTTATTAAGAAGATAATACTCCGCCCTGTGGAGTGCCCCTATGGACCCATGTTGGCTTTAATGATCCAGGTTTCTAGCACACATATTACCCAATTAGTAGTGTAATTGTGCACTCCTAAGACTATCAACGCCCGTTGGATGGCATCAGCACTAACGTTGTTGAAGTCCTCTATTATTCGAATCACCTCGTTAAGAGCAGTCTCCGTAGATTTGCCTTTAAGGTACGCATGTTGAGTAGTTGATACACCAGAGCCCTCCGAAGATTTTCATGCTTTCAAAGGTTTTTAACAGGAAAGACGAAAGACTGATTGGCCAAAAATCCTTCGCTGATTCATGTCCCCTTGCGCTGCATCCCGGTAGATGAGTGTTTAAAAGAAGTTCTAGCGATTCTTCTGTCGAACAGGCCTATTATCACCTGGTTTCTTTACCCAAGATGCCATTGAAGGATCTGGGGAAAGAACACAGCTAAACCTAAACCTAGCAGAATCCCTGGTAGATTCGATTGACGAACAAAACTCCCTTTGTACTATTCCCAATTTCTTGTCGAGTAGCTGAGGTGAAACTTTAATCTGGATTTTTCTCTTTCTTATTTTACTTTTTGTGGTAAGTTTTTTTGCTAAATTTTATGGGACAGGGCGTTTTGAAAGCCTTACTAAATATCTTCTCAAGCGCTATAACCCTACTCTCAAGGTTTTTCGTGGATTGGAATCCCTATAAATATTGGTGAGTGGCGAAGAGAAGGCAACAAAAGTACTAAATAATATCTATGGTAATCAATTTGCCGATACAAATCTTAATTTTAATAATTTTGTATTGATAATGAAAGAACATAAAGTAAACTCAAAAAAATAGAAATTTTAAAACAGAGATATTAAATAATCAAACGAGAAATACTTGTGAAAACAGAAACAAATGTAAAGGTATAATTAATGAAAAATATACCAATAAAAGTGAAGAGCTCAAGGCTGATCCATGATTCAATTATAGAAGGTTAGGTTTACTGTTTTTAAAACCAGTTTAACTCTTTTATTAAGTAATCTCTCTACCTAATAATACGTTCACACATGCACTAATCACCTATAAATCCACCAAATTAATCTACCCGTTCACATATGGCAGATTACCTGTAAAATTGACAATCAGCTGTTAATACTGTTTTGAGAGGTTTTTGGTTTCTTTAATTATTATTAACGATATGAAGAAAATGCAAGAAGAAGGAATAGCTAATTTAATAGCTTTACTGAGGTTGCAAAAAATTATGGCAGCAATGCGCATGGGATATTCTATATTACATTTTATAATAAGTAATAAAAGAACAAAACGTTTATGGATACACACTTTTTTCTGTAAAATGAATCCCTAATAAATAATATTTAACAAAAATTTTATTAGAATTATGTTTACAGACCTGTTTGCTTTGCCGGCATCCATTTAATTTAGTTTTTATTTTGATGTTTCTCCTTACATTCGTAATAATAATTATCGATAACACAGAAAACACATGGTTGCAGGTCAATAAGTATCGTTATTATCTGGCATTATTTTATAATCTCAGATTTTGGGAGAGAAATTTTGTAAGATTTTTGAAATCGCGCTTTTTAATTACGGATTTTGAGTTAAGCGCGAAAAAATAGATCATCTGCTTACATGTGAACATATTATAAGGGCATATTTAATAAAGCGCAATGGTTTATCCCAATGAGCATTTTCCCCATTGATAATCTCAATCAATTAATATTGGGCAGTGCGCTAGGAAATGTGCTATGTTTTCAAGCTCGCCTGAATTATACATTTAGCAAGTTTTATGTTCTGTGTCAAATCCGTTGTTATTTAGAATTACCATGCCACTTCTAGCCCTCTTTATCCACATGCTTGTTTCCAAGCCATATTTTTTTAAATAAACCAGACCTTTTGACCAATCTAATTTTTTATATATCCTACTAGTACTTAAGGCTTTTTGTATGTACACATTCCTTGCTCGTTATGGTTTGTAAAAAGTAATTTTACATCTTCTATCCAGCTTTCTGATTGTATGTTTACTAAACAAGTTCTTTAAATCTCTAATCCAGAAGACTTCTTTCTTTTTAACAATTTTGGACAGATAATGTGGCAGCCGATTTTCTGAGTACACAAACAAAATTCTGTGCATATACTTAAGGAAGAGTTCTAAAGTAAACGAATGATTTTCTTGTATGTTAGTTTCCAAAAAAAGTATGTATGTAGGCATATGTTATGGTAGCTTCAGAATTCGCTTTACACATTTTTGACGTGATAACGTCTTATAATTCGATTTAACAGGCTGCACGCACGAAAAAATGTGTCGTTACCTTGCTCATTTGTCGTTACCTTGCTCATTAGTGTTACCTTGCTCATATGTCGTTACCTTGCTCATTGCCGTTACCTTGAATGAACTGCAAGCGAAAGCGCGGAACGAAAAAAGCAAACGAACGGCAACGTTCGAGATCTTGCTCTCTCCTACTTAAGTGAGCGAATATGTGTATGTATATGCGCATATGTACATATATAAATTCACGTATTTGTATTTGCATATGCCCTCTTATTGATTATTATTAATTTGATTTACTTGAAGAATTTAAAATAAAACCAAGTTTGTTAATAATACCTGTTGTCTTAATGTTATTATTGTTAATTTTTTTTATTATATATGAAGGAAAAAATGTATGGTAATATTTACCACATACCTTATAAGATATGTTGTATACTAATATATGTATATAAACATGCATATACATATACAATTTCGCGCAATTTTCAAAAAGAACAAATCTATATGTAAAGATGCATACAAATCATATGGACATATCAAATATACGAATCTATTCCGTACGCAAGCAAATGTAAGCTAATGTGCTTGAACTGCAAGTGAGAGCGCGGAACGAACGATAAAGAGCACAATCGGCCCCCGCGTTCGGCAACGTTCGACATCTGGCTCTGTCCTACTTGAGTGAGCATATATATGTATGTATATGCGCATATGTAGGTATATAAATTCACATACTTGTATTTGCATATGCCTTCTTCCTGTGTGCATGGTAATGAACCATTTCTCTGTTGAGAATAGGACGATGATAGAAAAAGTAGGAAATGAAAGGGAGTGTTTTGAGTGTAAAGTGTCTTGAAAAAGGCAAATCGATGATGGTGCCTCTTAGTGTTGTTGACTTATTAACGTCTGATGCACAATCGAAATTGAACATATCTTTCATGAATTTGACAAATGTTTCGTCATTTTGCACGTTTGTGTAAATGTATGGTAACTTG
Source organism: Anastrepha obliqua (assembly GCF_027943255.1). Lineage (NCBI taxonomy): Eukaryota > Metazoa > Arthropoda > Insecta > Diptera > Tephritidae > Anastrepha > Anastrepha obliqua. The sequence continues at coordinate 99,241,668 of NC_072893.1, read as the reverse complement.
ACCTATTCCAGTGGAATTCCATTTATCTCCTCCTCTATATCCATACAAAATATCTATCAAACAAATAAAATTAAAATTTTGTTTTGAAAATTGCAACCATTCCATCAATATTTTCTTATGACGTTGTCACGTTAAACTATTGTCAGTAAACCGACTTTACAGACAACCTATTTTTTTTGCAGTATATCAACTTCTTCAAACCACCCAAAAGACCACACCTGTACTGCGTATGACTGCATTGAACGACAAACTCCAAGAAAAAGTTACCATTTAGCTTCAACAGAAATTTCTTTAATTTTAATAGACAAGTCCACGAAGCATTAATATAATTTTTTGCTGCAGCTGTTCTGTTTTCAACCAGTTTTTTAAAATTCATCTGAGGTGTTATTTCAACTCCGAAGTAAGTAATCGAGATACAATATATTTCTTCTTTACTATAATACCATTTCTCCTCTTTACTAAGTTTCCCACCTTTTCTGAACACCATTATTTGTGACTTTGAGCGGGGTACTTCAAGGTTCCATAAAATGCAGTAATTTTCGAGGAGGTTAATCATCTCTTTTAGTTTGCCTGGGTGATCCGCTAACAAAATGGTATAATCCGCATACATTAGAATTCTAATATTTTTCCCTTCTATATATGTATGTTTAAACCTTCTTCTAAGCTTTCATGTAAAACATTTATGTAAAGAGCAAATGTATTGGCTAGAATAAGCCCCTGTTAGACGACTGAGTTTGTTTTGAATGCATCTGCAATTTCTGAGCCATTCCATACAAATAACCTTGTATCGCTGTATATATTCTCTATGAACTTCACTAGTTTCGTTGCAAGACCAATATGGTCCAGCTTATATAATATATCAAGGCATGTCTTTACACTCTATCAAACGCCGCTTTAAAATCGACGAAATACGCGTAAACTTTTTTCTTTTCTTTGAATTTTAAATTGACAAAGCGGCTTAATTGAATATATTGTCGACTGTGGAGTAATTCTTTCTGAAGCCAGCTTGATACTTGTTTAAAATATTGTTCCTTTCAGTCCAAGAAGATATTCTTTCGTTAATTATGCCCATCAAAACTCTAACAATGCAGTTCGTAAATGAAATTCTTCTGTAGTTTCTTACTAGGGAACGATCCACTTTTTTGAAGATAGGAAAAACTACGCTAGTTCTAAAAGCCTCGTCTACTTTCCATTTTTCATAAATATTTGTGTAAGCATAGCCGTAATGAAAGTATCAGGGGTATTTTTTAAGAACTCGTAAGGAATTATATCAATCCCTGGAGCTTTGTTTAACTTAACTTTGTTTAGCACAGATCGAACTTCGTCTGGTGAAAAAACTGCCTCAAGCAGATCGTCAGCGTGAAAGTTGTGTGCATACAAAATTTCCTTGTTATTAGCAGTAAGGCTCAGCAGATTTTCAAAATAAACCTTAAATCCATACGTTGATATAGCGGGACCTATTTCCAAAGCTTCACACTTTATCCTCTTAACGAATTTCCACAAGCTGGAGCTATCTTTAATGGTGTTGATATTTTCTATAAGTTCGTTATTCTATTCTTCTCTACTCATTAAAATATGTCTGTAGAGTCTGTCGCAGTTAATTTGTAGTAACTTAAAGCTCCTTGGAATGAGAGTCGCTTTTCGGTCGCTTTTAATGTTTTGGCCTGATGGTGGGTGGCGACCGCGCCACACGTATCGATGAAGCATTGCAGCATAGACAAGGCTAGTGTACTGAAGCGGCAGCTCTTGATCGGGAAAACTTCCAGTCCCGGAACGTAGAACCGGGTGCCATGGGAATGAACGAAAATGAAATATTTCAGTTCAGTGCTGATGATGTTATTGTGCCTTCATACTACATATGACGCTGTAATTTATGAGTGTTTTTTTTTTTAAGCGCGGATCAAGCCGCCTACGCGCCAAAGGTTCCAGAGCACCACAATTTCCTTTACAAAGAAGTTTCGTTCTGCGCTTATGCAGATGATTTTAATCTTTTAGTTAAACAGGAAAGGGTAAAAATGTTAGTAATTATCTAAATAATTTATTTGAAAGCACTAACTCCTGCAAAGACGTATCATACTATATATTCCGTAGAAAAGTGTGTTCGCCTTAAGTCCACTGCAACAACATCTGAGTAAATAAAGTACATATGATTTTTTTAGTCTCTTTCAACAAACAATATTATTGGATTTCACACAGTGTACTTCTACAACAAGATCTTTCACAGCGCCTTAATATTATCAAGCGTCTCTCTAAGTAAAAATTTAATTGCAATTCAGTAACTCTTATACAAATAACGAAAGCGCTTTGATATTAAGAATTGATTTCGACCTCTTTCTATATGGCTTCGCACCTAAATTTTCTCTAAATAAGTTAAAAACTACATTGAATGGGGACACTTAGAGCGTCCCCGATTAATAATATTATTTTTGAAACACGCCTTTTTGACGCCCTATGCTCCAAATAGGAATTAAAGGATAGCAAATGTTCAAAATATACACAACACAAGAACAAAGACGGCGATCTGGTGACTGACGTACAGAGCAATCTTAAATTATGGAGGGAACACTTCTCGAACCTGTTAAACGGTGACAGCTGCGCATGTCATAGAGAATGTGAAGATGCCGATACCCCAATCGTTGACGACGGAATTGTCGTTCCGTTACCCGACCATGACAAGGTGAGACTAGCGATAATGCGGCTAAAGAACAACAAAGCCGCGGGCGCCGACGGACTGCCGGCTGAGCTATTCAAACATGGCGGCGAGGAGCTGGTAAGGTGCATGCATCATCTTCTATGCAAAATATGGTCGGATGAAAGCATGCCTGCCGATTGGAATTTAAGTGTGCTCTGCCCAATCCATAAGAAGGGCGATCCTGCAATTTGTGCCAATTACCGCTGGATTAGTCTTCTAAATATCGCCTATAAGGTTCTAGCGAGCGTATTGTGTGAAAGGCTGAAGCCCACCGTCAACCAACTGATTGGACCTTATCAGTGTGGCTTCAGACCTGGAAAGTCTACCATCGACCAAATATTCATAATACGCCAAATCTTGGAAAAGACCCATGAAAGGAGAATCGACACACACCATCTTTTCGTCGACTTCAAAGCTGCATTCGACAGTACGGAAAGGAGTTACCTGTATGCCGCGATGTCTGAATTTGGTATCCCCGCAAAACTAATACGGCTATGTAAGATGACGTTGCTCAACACCAGCAGCGCCGTCAGAATTGGGAAGGACCTCTCCGAGCCGTTTGATACCAAACGAGGTTTCAGACAGGGTGACTCGCTGTCGTGTGACTTCTTTAACCTGATGTTGGAGAGCATCGTACGAGCCGCAGAACTTAATCGCTCAGGCACAATTTTTTATAAGAGCGTACAATTGTTGGCGTATGCCGATGATATTGACATCATCGGCCTTAACAACCGCGCTGTTAGTTCTGCCTTCTCCAAACTGGATAAAGAGGCAAAGCGAATGGGTCTGGTGGTGAACGAGGACAAAACGAAGTACCTCCTGTCTTCAAACAAACAGTCGGCGCACCCGCGTATCGGCACCCACGTCACTGTTGACAGTTATAATTTTGAGGTTGTAAAAGACTTCGTGTATTTGGGAACCAGCATTAACACCGATAACAATGTCAGCCTTGAAATCCAACGTAGAATCTCTCTTGCCGACAAATGCTACTTTGGACTAAGTAGGCAATTGAGCAGTAAAGTCCTCTCTCGACGAACAAAACTAACACTCTACAAGACTCTCATCATGCCCGTCCTAACGTATGGCGCAGAAACTTGGACGATGACAACATCCGATGAAGCGACGCTTGGAGTGTTCGAGAGAAAGATTCTGCCTAAGATTTTTGGACCTTTGCACGTTGGCAACGGCGAATATCGTAGACGGTGGAACGATGAGCTGTATGAGCTTTACGATGACATAGACATAGCGCAGCGAACAAAGATTCAGCGGCTTCATTGGCTGGGTCATGTCGTCCGAATGGATACAAACGCTCCGGCTTTAAAAGTATTCAATGCGGTACCAGCTGGTGGTAGCAGAGGAAGAGGAAGGCCTCCTCTGCGTTGGAAAGATCAGGTGGAGAAGGACTTGGCTTCACTTGGTGTGTCCAATTGGCGCCGTTTAGCACGAGAAAGAAACGACTGGCGCGCTTTGTTAATCTCGGCCAAAATCGCGTAAGCGGTTATAGCGCCAATTAAGAAGAAGAAGATATATTTTTGAAACACTGAGCTCTGAAAATACAAAAAATTTGAAATACCCGCCATAAAATATTAACAAGCATTTGCATATATACAAAACGAACTCAAGGATTGCACCTTCATGCACACAGACGACTCCCAAACTAATATAATCGTATTTGGCGTAACTACTGAAAATGAAAACTTAACAGGATCTAGTAACGTAGCTTCAACGGGATTAATTGCCTTCATATCGGGTGTTAGGAAGGTAGGCGAAATGGTTGAAGTGCACCTTGCACTCCTCAAGTAGCACTAAAGCCCCGTTTTGATACCATTATGAGACCTCCAACAGGCAGATATCTATAGCCAACCGGAGCTGTTGATATAATGGAGAAGATTGATTGGATTTAGGTTGCCGCACTGCCCCAGGCTGTCGAAGAAAGGAGCTCCCAGTGACCTTAGTCTTCTAGCTGCCAAACCCGGGCATTTACAGAGGAAATGCAGAAAACGCACTCTACAGTCTCCTTCTCTGAAAGGTCCCCACAGCTTCTGCAATGGGGGTTAAATGCTAACCCTAGCTTTTCCGCGTATGTGCCGATCATCCAGTGACCGGTAAACATAGCTACGAGTTTGGAAATTGAATGGCGAGTAGTCCAAAGGACTTTCTGAGTCCTTCGTATATCATATTGGGGCCAAAGGGTTTTCGAAATAGCACATGAAGAAATGGAGCTCCATCTTTTCTGCGCTTTCCTGAGAAATAATTTGCGCAGTTCTCCTTTAACAACTGTCAACGGGATGCCGATGACCGAGTAGGAGGTCTCTGAGCCCGTTACCAATTTCATTCAGGGCAACACTGGGGCAAGTTTTACATACTCCGGTGATGCCAATTCATGCAGTATTTGCACCCTTCACAGTTTAGTGATATTATAGCCATTCCGAGGAGCTTCTCACCAAACCAGACATCCATACGTTAAAATTGGTAAAACCGCTGCGTTGTACATCAACAGGACGACCTGTGGCTTGAGTCCCACTTTTTACCGAACATATATTTGCAGGAATAGAAGGCTATAGTGGCCTTCTTTACCCGATTTTCAATGTGTAGCCTCCAATGTAGTTTGTAGTCAAGTATCACTCCAAGATACCTAACTTCTAATAAGAGCGGGAGAACGTCGTTGAAGTTGGAAGTTGAAAGGGTGAAGGTTTATATTTTCTGGTAAATAGCACCAGCTCCGTTTTGTCAGAGTTGAATTGTAGGTCATAAGTGGCAGCCCACTGACCTTTCCAAAATCTCAGCCATGACTGAGGGAAACGGTCCCGATACCATCAGGACCAAGTCATCGGCGTATGCTACTACTTTAACCCCACCCTTATTTAGAATTTTCAGAACTTCATCAATTACAACTAGCCAAAGTAGGGGCGAAAGTACACCTTCCTGCGGCGTCCCCCTGTGAACGGATCTCGTGACTTCAGCGCCTCTTGCGACCACGACCAGTCAAGCAAATGATAATTGACTCCGCCCTGATGTTATTAAAAGCTTCTAGAGATTTTTCGTGTAAGGCTGATTCCGTGGATTTCCCTTTCAGGTAAGCATGTTGCGCTGGAGATAATTTGGATTCGATGTGCTCTCGGATATGATAATCAATCAATCTTTCAAACATTTTTAGCATAAATGAGGTAAGACTTATAGGCCTAAAGTCCTTGCCCGAGTCGTGACCCCTCCTCCCTGCCTTGGGTATGAAAACAACCCTCGTTTTCTTCCAGTTGGCGGGAACGTGATTAAGAGCGATACACGCCAAGTAGATTTCTTGCAGGACGGGAACCACCGAGGTACTTGTTTTCTGAAGCATCACAGGCAAGATATCGTCAGAACCAGGAGATTTTAAAGGAAGAAAACTATTTATTGCCCACGTGATTCTGTCAACTGACAGAATAGATCCCAGGGAAACATCGAGTAGCCCTAGCTGTCGACTCGTGTCGACAATGTCACGTGGGGTATAAAGAATTTTCGGAAAGTGGTTATTCACCACGATAGTCAAAGATTCTTCTGCAGATTCAGCCCACTCCCCGTCCTCTATTTTTGCAAGAGTTCTGCAGGAGAGGTCTCTCGAAAGGATCTTGCTTAGCCTGGCAGAATTCTTCACGGATTCAATGGACTCGCAGTACTCCTTCCACGGTAATTTTTAAAGCTTTTAGTTTGGTAGCATACGTTAAAAACCCTTCTAACCTTCTTTTTCAAGTCAGTCAGCGTCTTGCTCCATCAGGGAGGAAAGTCTTTCCCTATTGAACAGAGACCAGTCAGTTCTTTTAGGGTTCCTGTGGGAAGATATGGTTTCCCGTGCGAAATTGATTTCGAAAAGCATCAACCTGTGATCCGAAAAGGAATTTCTCTGAGAAACCTTCCAATTATCCACCCTAATGGCAGGCGATTTAGGGTGTCGGGTGTTGATCTAGTTAAAAACAAAAAAAGTTAATTTTATTTTTTTTCAGTCTGAGCTTTGGCAAAAATGCTCAACTTGGTACAAAGCGCAAAATGTGCAAGAGCTTCATTTAAGCAACCTCCCAAAACATGCCAACCATTCCCTTTCTATAATGGACCTTGTTAAACTCACACGAATTCGTCTCGGCCATTCAAAATTAACCTATAATCACCTTATGGACAGCAATACCCCGGGACATGTCAGTTGTTTAACTCCGCCCCGATATCCATGAATCACGTTATGAATGATTGTAACCATACTATATATTCCATAAAACTGGTCCTATTCAATGCATTTCCAACCCCATAATCGATAATATTAAAAAACTATAACTTTCTTAAAAATATCAAATTAAATATATTTGCAATATTATTAAACTCCTTTAATCAATGCAATGAAATTAATATCTCCAAATCAAAAATCATTCATACACACGTCCTCTGTACAAACTTACCTGCAGCACTTAAAAAAACAACCACCATTCGTCAAAAATAAAGTGAAATAAACAGTATCTGCCATCGTGCAGATGTACGTACATATGTACTAAAAAAATTCACAATTCTTAATTATTTGACAATATTCCATTGTCGACAGCAATTTTTTCAATTTTAGTTCCAGAAATTTGGCATATTGGCGACTCAGACGCGTGAAATCAGATGTAATGCGCTCGTTTTATTAATGAACTTTGCTCCTAGAAATGTGTGTTAAGAATACAAATATATACAGTATGTCAATTGTTTGCAACATGATAAAAGCTTCTTAAATACATTTTAATAACTTTATTTTACCAACTGAAATTACATGTTCGAAATTTTGAATACACAGTATTTATGTAACAGGCGACGGGGCATGGAATGAATAAGGGTTTTCAAGTCGTAAATCTCTGATATTTTCGGCCATTCAACCTCAATGGCACTTATGAGAGCGGCTTTATTAGATGGGCTATGTTTGCTCACTTTCCCCTTTAAAAAAGCCCACAACTGTACCGCTATTACTGCTACCTGTTTAATATGAATTAAAACAAAATCAAAACCTCTAAAACGGAAAAAAGCATATCACTAATATAATAGCACAAACATTTCACATGTATTAAGACAATCGTCCAATCAGTGGTTGTTCAGATAGCAATGAAGTGTGGTCATTGGTTGATTGCAATTTTCGTATATCAATAACACAATCTCAGATTTTTCGTATATCACTAATATAATAGCACAAACATTTCACATGTATTAACACAATCGTACAATCAGTCGTTGTTCAGATAGCGATGAAGTGTGGTCATTGGTTGATTGTTTCGTATATCAATAACACAATCTGAGTTTTTTCATATATCACTAACATAATAGCACAAACATTTCACATGTACGAGTATTAACACAATCGTCCAATCAGTCGTTGTTCAGATAGCGATGAAGTGTGGTCATTGGTTGATTGTTTCGTATATCATAACACAATCTCAGTTTTTTCGTTAAAAAGAAAGGGCTTCGTGACCCAAGTCACGTCAGCCAAATTGCTGACTCTGTCAAATTCGCTCAGAGCCGAAACGGTCTGATAAGTAGAAAATCTTTTCACCATAAATGGAAACGATTTAGTCTTCCATTGTTGTTTGAAAGTTTGAATGATTGGCGCGTACACCCTTTTTGGGAATTTGGCCGAGCTCCTTCTCTTATTTGTAGCGTGCGTCTTGATGTTGTTCCACAAATGGAGGGACCTACAGTTTCAAGCCGACACAGAACGTCAGATATTTTTATGAGGAGCTATAAGAAAACATTTTTCTTCATTTTGGTGTTTTACGGAAACTCGAATGTACGTTCTCTCCGAATTCCGAATGGTAGTCACGCACCAACTCATTCGGCTACGGCGGCCGCCAAAACGTTACATTATGAATAAAAACTCTCCAATATCGTGGGAACCATATTGCCACACCCCTTTTACAGACTACTTTAAATTATGTTGAAAATAAACTTCCTGGATAGCTTTCAAATGCAAAACAAACCTTGCTTTTCGGAGCATTCTATGCGAAGTTATTACATTACATGTATTCGTACATATGTATGTACGTATTTCGGGACTTTATTTTATATTTATTTCTAAGAGAATATAGAAAGGTCTTTTTCGGAAAATTTACCTTAAGTGATTCACAACTGATTGAGATTATCAATGGGGAAAATTATCATTGGGATAAACTTTTGCGTTTTAATAAATACTAGGATCGCCCATGCGTCGAAATTTCGACGTTATTCGACGTTATATAAATACGGAGAGCAAAATTTAGTCATACCTTTTTTTTAGTATTTATAGTCATAGAAAAAAATACCAGTCTAACGGTTAGACGCGATAGAAGTGAAACCTTCCGTAAAACAAACTGAGAGAGAATAAGACGAAAGCAGCATTAGGAGCAAGATAATTATAGGTTCATTATAATATTGCTATAAAGTTCATATTTTATTTTCTTCATTTTATTATTATTCATCCTCAATGTTTTCAATTTCAACAAATGATACGAGTGGCTTATGATAGCTAAAATATGATACAAATGCTTTGGTTTCGATGTTGTCAACATGTCTTTGAAATACCGAGTCAATTGTTGTTTTTGATCGTGTTGTCGATTCAGTGCGATTGTTACACATTTTTAAATTGAATGTTGTATTGAGAACGTCTATTAAAGGAACCGCTGTGTCCAATGCAAAATTTACGTTAAAATCGCCACTTAAAATCATTGGAACTTTATTGTAATCTTTTCTAAGTATCCGCGATATTTCTGGTGTATACTTTATTAAATTTTCGTGAATGAATTCCGTGATGCTATTTATTGATTTTTTTTTCTGTCGATATTCACGACACTTTTCTGCATTATTTTTCGGCATAATTGCGGTAAATATTTAAAAATGAAAATATTTACGAATATAAAAATACGGACGCAATACAGCACGCGCGGTTACTATTATGAGCGTCGTAACGCGTATATTACACAGACGTACTAACATACACACAAACATTCGTAGGACGCTTGGTCTAAGCAAGTATTAGATAGTGTAGTATAGGTATACATCATGCCTTCACGCTCACCGTGGCTCCGTAATACGCAGGCGCGCACACATACGTACTAGCATACATACAAACATACATACGTATGATGCTTGAACTAAACACCAAAGCAAGTAATAGGCAGTGTAGTATACATACTACAATACTCACTATACTAGCGTGGCTCAGCAGTACGCAGCCACACACATATACGTATATCATCATATAACGCTTCGTAGCCAAGAGTGTCGCCTTTTCGTTTCATCGAGTCTCAAATCACTCCCAACGATTCTAAAGAAGTTTTCACTTCAAAAAGTTGAAACATATACAAATAGATAGGTTAGGTTAGCCTGGTTGGCAACAAGCCACGCATAGACCTTTTGGTCCCTAGCGATACCAGATGGAGACCGACCTCTATGAATATCGAAAGTAGATATCATGTAGGATGCCAGCGCTTTTGGTGAATCTAAGCGGCGCTGGGAGATCCGCTTTTGAGACGTCCTCCAGACACTCAAACAGTGGGGCTCCCAGGCATTTCAAACGCGTTTTTAATAATGCCGGACAAATGCACAGAAGGTGTTCTAAAGTTTCCTCAACATCCTCTATGCATTTCCTGCATTTGTCCGTGTTAGCAATTCCTATCTTGTACGCATGTGCAGCCAATAGGTTATGACCTGTTAGCATACCTATGATAGTTCTGCAGTCCTTTCACGAGAGAGTAAGTACGAATTGAGTCAGTTTTTTGTCGTTAGTTCTACACATGACTTTTGCTGTTTTCCATGTGGCCAGATTAGTCCACCTAGCTTCCACTTGCCTTTTCATGTAGTCGTCCATTTCATTGTATATTGTATTTAGCGGGTTTGGTATGTCGTTCTCTTGTTCAAAAGGTAGTCTAACAGCACTTAGCACATCACTTATAAATGGATAGCTTATGTTGAAACTTTTTACATGATATATGTGAATAGATGTAGTAAAATGAAATGTGAAAAATATCCCATTTTACCTGTATTAAGCTATTCTCTATTTGTATATTTCAAATATAATTATTTTTTTCACATGATAACGTCTTATATTTCGATGTAGCCTGCTGCACGCATCAAAAAATGCGGCGTTATCTTCCTCATGCGGCGTTACCTTGCTTCAACTGCAAGCGAAAGCGCGGAACGAACGACAAAGAGGCACAATCGGCCGCTGCGTTCGGCAAAGTTCGACATCTGGCTCCCTCCTACTTGAGTGAGCATATATATGTATGTATATGTGCATATGTATATAAATTCACATATTTGTATTTGCATATGCCTTCTTCCTGCGTGCATGGTAATGAAGCATTTCTCTATGAGGATTATTAATTTGATTTACTTGAAGAAATTAAAATAAAATCAATTTTATCATCATCATACTTACCGAATTAATAATTATAAACACCAAAAATTAATAAAAACATTTTTCTAATAGCTGTCGCTCCTCGGCAGGCAATGGCAAACCGCCGAGTGTGTTTTTGCCATGAAAAAGCTCCACATAAAAATATCTGCCGTTCGGAGTCGGCTTGAAACTGTAGGTCCCTCCATTTGTGGAACAACATCAAGACGCACACCACAAATACGAGGGGGAGTTCGGCCAAACACCCAAAAAGGCTGTACGCGCCAATTATATATATATGTGCGTCTTGTTGTTGTTCCACAAATGTAGGGACCTACAATTTCAAGCACGGAGTCGGCTTGAAACTGTAGGTCCCTACATTTGTGGAACAACAACAAGACGCACACCACAAATAGGAGGAGGAGCTCGGCCAAACACCCAAAAAGGCTGTACGCGACAATTATATATATAACGGGTGGGCCATATAGTGTTTGCTTTTTTAACCACCTATTTTTTTGAGAATGGTAACACATATAACATGTGTTCATAATTTACTTAAAGGTTTGACATTTACGAAATGGGACGCTGTACGCTTGAACAAAATTGGGAATATTGAAAACCTATTTCCAAAGTGGTGAGTCTTCTTCTTCTTCTGCGGTTACAGTAAATGGCGAGCGTTACCGTGACATGCTCAACGAGTTTTTGTTTCAAAAAATTGAAGAGGATGACATGGACGCCATTTGGTTTCAACAGGACGGTGCAACTTGTCACACTGCCAAAGTTACATTCGAACTTTTGCCTACCGTTTTTGAATTCCGATATCAATTGGCCGCCTCGGAGCTGTGATTTAAGCCCGTTGGACTATTTGTTGTGGGGAGCCGTTAAGAAACATTGCTATGCGAACCATCCAGAGACGACTGATGCTTTTAAACACGAAATCGAAGTTGCCATTCATGAAATTTGGAGCTTGAGTTGATCGTAAAGCCAGTCGTGACAATCATTTCAACGATATTATTTTTCATTCATAACTACCGTAACTCTAGGGTTATTTGGTACTTGCTGCACGATACATTTTTTTTAATGGGTGAGGTAAGGTTCAAAATGCCTTCGCACTTACAGCGACCGTTGTCTACTACGTCGTGTGATGTGGCCACTAAAACAATTTCTGTTCTCCTTCTGGGGAGACACCCTTCTCAGAACTGCTGTTTATATTACTTCGGGAGGGTCTAGAACGGCATCCATAAAGGACCAATTCTATTCACCTGGGTCCATCATATTTGTAGCCAGCTTTCATGCATGCAATAGGCTCGTCTTCTTGTGTCTCCATCTGTGCGGCTTCACTTTGTTGCACTGTGTCGAGGTCGATCTTTTTTTTGTAGTACGTTCTCTGTGTATTTCTTTACCGCGTTCCAGCTGTTCCCACGTTGGAGCATTTTGCTGATTATGTTACTCGGTGCGATATCGCCAATCTGCTCCCTCAGAGCATTTCTTTCCGCGAGCCATCTGTCACAACTAAAAAACGTGTGTTCTGCGTGATCGCTCGGTGCTTCGCAGTATATGCACTTGGGATCGGTTACCTTGCCCATACGGTAAAGGTAACTCCGGAAGTATCCGGCGCCCGAGAGGAACTGAGTTAAGCAGTAGTTCACTTCTCCGAAGTTACTTTGGACCAATTTGTCAATTGATGGAATAAGTTTCGCCGTCCATCTGCCACTCGGTTCAGTATCCCATCGGCTTTGCTACCGCAGCTTGGTTTGGCGTCTCCGTTCTGGGAAGCTAGTGATAAAATGTTTCTTTTGGGAGTCCCACGCATTCATTCGTTCCCGGATCATGAGGTCGATGGGTATCTGACCGCTGATCCCGAAAATTGCAGGGTCTCAGACAGCGTGGTAGGCTGACGAAACCTTGAGTGCCGCTGTTCGTTGCAAAGCCTCCAGTGCTTTGCTCTTGACTGTGCAGTTTAGCACAATTCGCCATACTTCGCTGCCGCACAGGAGAATTTTGCTTGCGGCCGCCATAATTAGTTTTCTTTTGCTCTGTATGGGCCCACCGATGTTTGCCATTCATCTACTTAGCATACCCGTGACCTTTGCTGCTGTGGTAGCCGCATGAAGTATCTGGGCCCAGAAAGTAAGCCAGCAGTCAAGTTGAATACCTAAGTATTTTACTACTTTTTGGGTCACTAAGGACGTGTCGCCTATTTGCATGCTGACCTCGAGTAGCATGTGACCTCGTGTCATAAGGATGACTTCGGTTTTATGTTTGGCGAGCCGTGGTCCTCAAGCCATATTTGCGTCCTTATCATGACTTGGTTCAGCTTCCTTCTAGCGCCCTCAGTGTCCCGAGCTGGTATGACCGCCACTATATCGTCCGCGTATCCCACTAGATATGTATCTTTTGCCATTTCCATGCTCCATATCTCATCTTAGCTCAGATTCCAGAGATCGGAGCCGAAAATAGATCCTTGAGCAGCTCCAGACGTTATCGCTTTTTTTTCTGACCATCTGGTGTGTCGTACAGCAGTTCACGCTCGCTCAGGTAGCTCTGGAGAATCCTTAGCAGGTATGCAAGTTTTTGAAACCTTTCTCGTAGTGCCTTTATAATGTCTGTCCATCGTGAGCTGTTAAAGGCGTTTCGTACATCAAGTGTTGCCAGGACGGTGATGCGGTTCGGGTAGCGGCGTCTGCGTTGAGCGCTGCTCTATTACGCCAAGGATTGATTTTCCGCGTCAGAAACCGTATTGCCTTGCTGACAATTCTCCTACTCTCTCAACAGACTCTCCAAGTCTACGCTGTATGAGTTTCTCAAACAATTTCCCGGCGCTGTCCAGCATGCAAAGGGGACGCCAAGCTGACGGTTACGCTGAGTCAGCCCTACCCTCACTGATCAGCATCAGTTTCTGTATTTTCCACAACTAAGTGAAGATGCTTTGAGTAATGCATGCATTGTAAACGTCAAACATCAATCTGGTCGGCTTTCAGCCACAAGTTTGAGTGCTTCAGCTGGGATGCCATCTGGACCTGGAGCTATGTTTCTTTTGAGGCTTCTTGTCGCGGTCTTAAGCTCTTCCTCGGTGAAGAGTGGAGCATCTCGTCACATTGGGGGTCTCGGTCCCCGCACAGCATAGGGTGCGTGGGGAACGGTCTGTCCACTACTTTGCTGATAGCATCACTGTCTAGATGGACGGCGGTGGAGTTGGCGTTTAGCTACCCCGTTACAATTTTATAGCCCAGACCCCAAGGGTTGTTATTTAGAACCCTTCGGAGTTCCTCCCATTTTGCCTTCTTACTGGCGATGACTGCTTGCTTCAGCGCTTTTCGGGATTGTCTGATATCAGCAGCTTCCGCCTCTGTTTCTCTGTTTCGTCTGGCTGTGGTATACCTCTTTCTATTACGGAAGCAGGTTCTTCTGAGCTCTGCGATTTCTGACATCCACCAGTACACAGGTCGTCTTTTTGAACGTAACCCCGCGCGGGGCGCCGATGCGTCACAGCTTTTGACAATGCGCTGCATCAAGGGGCTTGCAAGTGAGCCAGCGTCACTACTTATGTGCGAAATGGAATTTGCATTAAGGTGAGCTAGAAATGCTTTAGTGTTCACTTTGGCCATGTTTCATTTGCGAGCGCCCTTTGTTTGAGGGGTTGGGGTAGGATCAGTTCTCGTACTGATCCGGAATGTGGTATACTGATGGTCACTTCCTTTATATTCTTCCAGAACTTCCCACCCGTAGACTGCCCTAGCCAGGCTATCAGTCACTAGGGTGATATCCGGCGTGGTGTGTTCACTTCCTGGTCTCCTAAAAGTAGTGGCGTTTCCTGTGTTTACCACTACAAGCCCGTGTGTTCGTAGTAGGGACGCCCCACTCGGCAGCCTTGGTGTTGGAGTCTCCGGCTACGATGAAGGGGCCACCTATTTCCCGAACCTTATCCTCAATAAGGTCCAGTTTCGCTCTAAACTGTTCAATACTGTCGCTGCGGGTAAGGTAGCAGCTTAGCATTGTGAAGCGTTTATTTTGAACGTATGTGTAGCAACGACCGGCTCCGTCCTGTGTGACGGTGACTGCGCTACCGCTTGGTAGCCAGAGTGCGCCCGTTCCTGTTTCGTCTTCGAACCAGGTTCCCTGGGCAATCGGTCCGTACTGTTCACTGATGATAGGCGCATCTAGCTCCATCCCGATAGCTATTTGTTCGAGCAGAGCGTCTGCTGTACGACTTCTATGCATATTCACCAGGAGTACTCGCATCACTTTGTAGGTTGAGGGCATCTCCTTGACCCTGGCAGGTGGCCAGTGCGGTCGCGTTTCGCGTCTACGCAGTGAATGCAATTGGGGGCTGCTTTGCAGTCTTTGTTTTTGTGCCCCGGTTTCCCACATCTGATGCACGTATCCCTTCTATCAGGGCCACTGCAGTTTGCTTGTGTGAGCCCTATCCCAAGGCAGCGATAGCATCTCTTAATTTGTTCGCATGGTCGCATCTTTGCTCGGATCCAACCGATTTTTATATCGCCGTTCTCGATTAGCTTCGCGGCCTCTTCTGCAGATAGCGTGAGGAAAGCGCGTACTTGCTCCCGCGCATTCGCCGCCGTTATCCTCGTCTGTATCTGTTCCTCTTGATTGGTAAGTAATTGCCGGACTGCTGCTTCTACCTCCACCTTCGCCGTCAAAGAGTCGAGATATCGTATCTCAATCGTGGCGCTCGGTTTTAACTTCGCGATGGAAGCCGTATCCTGCACAGTGCTGTTCAACTGATTCACGAACTCGGGCGGGACCTTCTCTCCCATACCAAACTCCTTTTTGTTGCCTGTGGGTCCATTTGCCCTGGCTTTTTTACAGCTCTCAGGGGCAGCCGGGCTGGTTGCCATTCGCTTCGGGTTCGTCGTCGCAGAGGTGGGAGTATCTGTTATTTGTTTGGCAGTGTTCTTACGGGGGTTCGAGAGCGACCTTCCCTCTTCTGCTGCCTTCCACGAACGTCTGTAGTTCAGCGTTACATCTAGCATCTCAGCCATTTTGGATACTCCAGCTTTGACTTCATTGCTAGTGTTCTTTTGACGTCTGAACGCCTGCTGCATAAACCTTATCACCAACTTACATTGGAAGATCGCATCTTCCTCCATCCTCCTCATGTTTTTTATTAGCTCGAGCCGAGGAGGCTTTCAATAGTGTCGATTGACGCGCTCTCTTTTGTAGGGATCGTTTCTGTATTGCCATTCGCTGGAATGGGAGTGACGAGCCGTTCTGCCACTGTAAGAGTGGTGGTGGGCGTATACTGCGCTGATTGTAGCCCTCCAATGGTGGTATTGGAGGCATCCTTCATCGGAAAGCTGATGTTACTGTCCACGTTGCCGTTTGCCGGGCTATCAGCTTCAACATTTTTGAACGCATTGCCGGCTTGTCCGTTTCCAGCTGCGTTAAAGTTTGGTGCGATCTTTGCCGGCGAGGATCTTAGTAGTAAACAACTTTTTCTCAAGACCGCTCTTGCATCCACATTATCATTTCGACTATCTCTAGTTCCTTCACCTATTTTTTGCTCGGTGGTTTGTTTTCAAATTTGTTTATTTATTTTCAAATTCTTTTGAGTCCCGATTTCGGGCCGCTATCCTTACACGAAAGTGTAGTTTCCCTAAGTGTCCCCATGGTTATCTGTGTAAGCAGGGAGGCCATGCGAGGATTGACTCTACGCTTCATGGGCAATAGAGTTCAGAGCCAGGACAGGAACTAGTCAGGATTTCTCAACTGCGCCTGCACCACTTACTTAATGTTGACATGTAAGGAACGTATCCGAAGGCTTGCCAGAGTTATAATGGGACGGGGGCGATTATAGCATTAGCCTTTCAGCCATTTCGGTGAGGTGTCACACTCCTGTACTGAGGCGATAGAATACTACTTTCATCAGCCCATAGACTTCCTAATCTAATAATATTTTCCAGTATACCGTAATCAGGATCTTACTGGTCTCGATCCTGATGATCTTATGGGCCTCATATACTCCTCACCATGCCGCTGGAGGTACTCGGAGTATATGAGGCCTTTCGAGCTAACCCCTTCTGCTCCTGCCGGATTTTAGTCGCCTCTGGGGCCCATCAGGTGTTTAAAGGTTGCTGGTGTGTTGCATAATCCAAAAGGCGTTTTTGGAAACTGCCCCTGTCTATGCTGAAGGTTTCGTTTACGTAATGTTTCGTAATGTTTCTTGACTGCACACTTAGTCAAGAAAGGCAACCAGCGTATAACCGGTGCTCAGCGGTATCTCCAAATTCTGACGCGACAGAACCAAATCCAAGGTGGATTTGTGCAGCAGTATGAAATCTTCACCATTAATTATTTCATCCGAAAATTTAGCCAGTAAAAATGTGAGAATCACTGACAGAACTCCAATAACGACTTCGCAAACTACCTTTCTGGAATTATAGCTCTCTCTCGCGTAGCTGTCTGGAGCTTGTAGCCGCTTCTGTTTCTTCCACCAGACATAGTTCTCGGTTGGCTGCGAGGTATACTGCAATTGCGGGCCATATGACCGGTCTGACGCCTTAAATCCGAACTTTTGGGTCGTGTAAATTGAGGAAACGGCTCCGTATTACTTTCCTCATCGAGGTAGGATCGTCAACTTCAAAACGATAGACTTTATACGCTGGCTTGCTCAGAAGAGCTGCTGTTCCTTTGTTAGTCCAAAGCCATTGTCTCAGCATATGCCATCTTCGGTGTTGAGTATGCTACACGTTTCGTGTTCAGATCTCGTTCTTCTGGCAGCGATTTGTCAGTTCCATTTCGAACATTTCTGTCTATGATCATTTCTGTAGCGTCTCTCTATCGCTGCCATCGGACTATCGTAGCTACTCCTCTAGATTTTTGGAACTGCTTACAGGAATTTGACGACGGAACCCTTAGGCGAGACAACAAATGCAGCAACTTTGTCTGCAGTACTCCAATGATTTGTTTTTGCCGTTGTTTCATACTGGAGCTTAAGTATCGGGAATGGTATAGCGCCATCAAAGGATGGAGCTTTGACTTTGTGACAACTTGTTAGCATATTGGGAACAAACCGCTAATTAGAGCCACTGCTTATTAAGAGCGATCTGCTTTAGATCGCTTAGAGTTAAAAAATATTTCTTAAGCTTAGAAACTTCCGTATACCCATCAACTGAGTTACAAAAATTTCGTCACGAACTACATTTTGCTAGCAACACTTTTATAAAATCTGAGGCTATTTTTATGCCGTTCCAATCGTCTACCAGACCAGGGTCTGCCTTGCTTTGTTGTAGCTACTAGTGAGCTTTTCTACTGCTTGATTGAGGTTGGTGTTTATATCTAAACTTTTCAAATGATTCCATAAAGGTAGTTCTGTACAATACCCAATTGGTATTCCTAATATTTCTTCGAAATATTGAAACAGGTAGGGAGTCTAAAAGATTAAACTCAATATACCTATGCTACAGCAATCTATTAAGGCGGAGAAAATATGCATGTTTGGCTAGTAGTATATTTTGATATATTTCGTTTAGTTCTCTAGCAACAAAAGTTGGTTCCTCACCTATATTGCAAATGAGTGAGGAGACTGAACATACAGCGCCAAGGATTCGATGCTGACTCTCCCTATCACCTGGCTAAAAGTGCAAGAATTCATCCAATTACTCATCAGAAGATTCGGGTTGCAGATCTCAAACACCCGCAAGATATATGCTACGCGAGCTCTTGGCTGATGCAGGATGTTTTCAAAATCTAAAGTGTTTACTTGGGTTTCTGTGCTATGACTGATAGTCGAGACGAATATTCCTTAGTTAGTTCAAGTCCACGAATGCAATAACTTAGGAACGCGAGCTGCAAGTTCCTTATTAAAGACGGGAATATTATTTAAAAAAAAATATTATTTTAGCGATTCATTAAATATCATATAAACTTGACCACTTTCTCTTTGAAAATGTGAGTTAAGAAATGCTAATACATGTTGAAATATTGCCATTAAATTAATACGTTTTGTTTATCACCAAGTCACCCTGTCAGTCAATAATTATGACAATTAATTTTGCACGACATGTCGAAAGCGAATGTTGAATTACTGAAAACCTGTTGTTCACTGAATAGGGGTGGTGTTAATTTTAGTAAAATAATCTCTAAGCCAATATATCCTGTGGTGTGGAATACATTTAATTTGACATCATAACTTATCGCACAATAGCAATATATCTGGTTGTGCAAAATCCTGGCTGTTTGCGCAGCTCTGTACTTCATATATTTTTATTTTAAACGAGTACGGACTACGTATTATTACATGTGCTATAATTGCCATCACTCAATAAATATTTTGGTTTTCTTTGTAAGACCCTGGCAACCCCAATGAACAATTTTTCATTTGTATGTGGTTATAGAAAATTCCGTATTCCGAATCTTTGTGCGATATATGCATATCTTGGAAGTGTTGAAATTTGTACAATTGGTAGTGTTATAATTTTAGAATACACATTTGGAGTAGGATATTCTCGCCAAAGCATTGTTTGTGTGGTAAGAAACCTAGGAATCTGCCATCCAAGAAAGATTGGCAGTATAAGGTTTGTTTTCTTAACACTTATATATGTACGTACTTAGTTATATTGCAATTCAACCAAAATAAAGTGCAAGGTTAATACTTCAAGTTGTTATTAAGCTTGACTGCAATAAGTTTTACAGCGAAATGATTTATATTCGATTTATTATGGAATAATTAAAGACTAGCATGGGAATGTATATAATATGATGACACAAATATGTTCTTCAAGAAATTAAAGAATGCAATACAATTTTCAGCGGAGATTTCGAACAACCAAATTTGTGGTAAAAGTGGTACCGTGGGAAAATTGGACTCCTCTATCTAAATATACCCACTTTCAGCTGCGGATACTTATAGTTTTTGGACATAAAACATAGAGCACCACCCATTAGAAAGAGAACAAATTTTAGTACATAAACTGCAGCAACAACAAAAGGACAAATTTTAAGGAAATTCCCAAATTTCACTACTAACCCATGCACAGGCCGCAGGGGAGCCGTTTAAAAATTATGTAAAAACACCATTTCTGCAAAGACAATGCCGAGTTACTTAAGCTAAAAGCCCCACGAACAAACTCATAGACATTTTTCATAATAAGTCCTCGTTCTTGTGGGTAGTTGAAAAAGTAACATGAAGAAAAGTGTTTTAGTTTTCGAATTTTGCTTTTTTTTGGTTTGGAATTTTTAACTATATAACACCATTAAACTTTTTAAAGAAAATTCGTAAATCATTTTAGATCGCAACATCTAACGAATAAATGGCTGGGAATTGCTATAATGTAACACGGGACATTTTAATCAAACTAGAATGTCTTATTTAAAGAAACTTGGTGGAGATTTTAGGGAGTGGTTCAGGAACAATCTTTATAACCCCCAACTATTCCGGAAGTAATAGTTTGTTAATTATTTGCTTTAAAGTGCATTCGGGAACTTCATTATAGTTAAGAACCCTATAATATATATAGGGTTATCTAATAAGCGGTATTATTTTTATATTAAAAAAACGCAATTTTTTAATATAAATGATCGGATGTTTATATCATTATAAAGGGGAAGGTATGCTGTTAATAGTGGAAAATAACATCAGGCAAATGACCACCACAACCACGCTTACAGGACAATACCCTTTTCTTGAACTTTTCCATAACTGAATTGCAAAGAGACAGCTCTATGTCCTCGATATCCTCACAAATTCCATCTTTAAGGTCTTGAATCGACCCTGTGCTGAACTGAAAACGACACCAAAGAAGTATATTTTTATTTATTTTTTTTTTTTCGGCGGTGAGGTTGGGTTAAAAATGCCTTCGCACCATATAGTAACCGTCGCTACTACGTGTGTGATGATTCCACTAAAAATATCTCTCCTCTTCTCTTGGATTTTTCCCTCCACCCGGGACTGCTTCCGCATTGCTACGAGGTAGAGGGCCAAGACGGCGTCCTAAGAAGGACACTTACTTACTCACCCTACGTCCAGGGCCGCCTGTTTTGAGAAACCTATGATCAATGCTTTTCAGCATAACTTTCCATTTCGCGCTTCTTTTTTCGGATAATATGCTCCACAAAATTTGCAACGGCGTTCCATTTCTCTTCGCCTATGATCATTTTCTTGATAATTTCTTCAGGTGTAAATACACCAATAGCACGTTGCAGACCTGTCTCTCTACGTTCCACCTCTCGCATTTAAAGATGGTGTGCTCCGCATCATCATACTCAGTATCTCCATATATTCAGTTTGGTAAAGTGAGCCAACTTTACCCATTCGCCACAAATACTTGCGAAAGGATCCATGTCCGGACAAAAACTGTGTGAGGTAATAGTTAACCTCACCGTGCTTTCTTTCTACCCACTTTTTTAGATCGCGTATTAGTCTCGCTGTCCATCTACCATACCGTTCAGAGTTCCATCTTGCCTGCCCAAGTGTGAGCGTTTGAACTCTAATATCGGAGAAGCGTGGTACTGGGACTCCTGTGTTTTTTGCCTCCCATCGCCGGTTGCGCTCTTGTGCTAGGATATCTATAGGGATAGTTCCGCTGACAACTAACACCGCTGCTTCAGATACTGTTCTGTATGACGAAGCCACTCTAAGAGCACAGGTGTGTTGCACAGATTCCAGAGTTTTCCGCCGGCATTGCACCCTTAGCGAATCTGCCCATATTTCGCATCCGTATAAGAGAATCGAGTTCGTCGTGTCCATTAAAAGTTTTCACTTGTTCTGCGTTGGACCTCCAAGGTTTGCCATGAGCTTACTTAACATGCCGCTTACTTTGGCAGCTCTTGAGGCAGCATTGGTTGCGCCCAGTAAGTTAGCCTTGTGTCTAATTGCCCCCCTAGGTACTTGACCACTCTTTTTGTCGATAAAGTGGCATCGAGTACTTGTATGTCTACTTCTAACGGGATACGTCTGTTCGGTAGAAGGATTAGCTCTGTTTTCTCTGTAGCCAGCTTTCATCCATGGTCCTCTAGCCATGTCAGAACTTGGATCATCACCTGATTTAACTTCCTTTTGGCTTCGTCAGTGTTTCGGGCGATTATTACAGCTGCAATGTCATCTGCGTATCCCACTAAATGCGCATCCTCAGGCATCTCTATTCGAAGGATTTCATCGTAGCTTATATTCCATAGTTCAGGTAGGAGAATTGATCCTTGGGCCGCACCTGCTGTTATTTGTTTAGTCTTGCACCCTTCTCGCGTTTCGTATAAGAGCACGCGATTAATAAGATAGCTACGAATAACCTTCAATAAATTATTCGGGATCTTGAATTTTACCTTTAAGGCTTCAATTACGTCGTCCCAACTTAAACTGTTGAAAGCATTTCTAATATCCAGTGTGGCTAGTAATACTAAGCGTTTGGAGTATCGATTGCCTACCTGGAAATGTTCTACGCTAGCTATTACATCTTGGATGGCTCCTAAGGTAGATCTGCCACTTCTAAAACCATGCTGCCTGCCAGAGAGGCCGCCATTGTTCTCTACGGCTTCGCTAAGCCTGTGCTTTATCAGTTTCTCAAAGAGTTTTCCTGCGCTATCCAGCATACATAACGGTCTAAAAGCGGACGCTAATGTTGGTCTCCCTTTCCCTTACTGATTAGTACTAGTTTTTGTTTTTACCATATTTCTGGAAAAATTCCTTCTTTTAGGTATGCGTTGTACATGTTTAGCAGCAAAAAAGGGCGTTCGATTGCCAATAGTTTCAATATTTCTGCAACTATGCCATCAGGTCCTGGCGCTTTATTGCATTTCACTGCTTTTGCAGCATCCATAAGCTCTTCTTCTGTGAATGGGACAGGTTCCGTTGCTTCATACTCGAGTTCTTCCCTCTCAGCACTATTTTGCTTAGCACTCTTCGGATTCCGTTATCGCCGGGCCCAATCTTCTGGCTCTAGTATACTTTCTACGCTTATGGATGCACATATCTATAAGTTCTGCGATCTCATGTGTCCACCAGTATACAGAATTTCTTTTTTTGTTCTTATCTATTTTAGGCATAGATGCGTTGCAACCTGTCGTAATGCATTGCATTGTTGTCTTGACTAGTGTTTTTGCTGTACTATTCGTACAAATCGTCGTTTTATTTTCGTCACTAGTTGCAAAGAGCGTCGCTGGGTTTAGCTTGTTTATGTTCCAGAAGAAAGAAGTATTGGTATTGAGTAATTGTCAGGAACGTTATGTCACTAATGTTACAAAAACGTTAAACAGCTGAAAAAATTCGAATGCAATGTCCAAGTCAAATTTTATAGGGATATCATGGGAGGAGTCGACTTGGCTGATCAGATGTCTGGGCTTTATTTATAACGACCTCAACCGGAAAAAGATACCATTCAAATCCTTTTTAGTTACTTTATGGTAGTTAAGGCATTGATCCAGGACGGCTTTTAAACTACAGCCACAAATTGCCAAATGCAAGACAATACACCTTCCTGTTGAAGGTACTACACGACGTCGTTGTACCAATTGCAGTTCTCAAAAAATTCAGACTCGCACTAAGACAATATGTAAAGAGTGCCAAGTACCGCTTTGCAAAAAGTGCTTCGCACCTTACCATACGTGAGTTTTATGTATAAAGATATTTTTCACTAAAATTTTCTGGAATAATATAACAATTAAAAAAATAAAAATAAAACAAAATAAAAATTTTTGTGTATATTATTTCTTATTTCTAAAGTGTGTTTTACAGGACGGCTGGTACTTATTTGTACCACATAACATCCCGAGTGGTACCACCACTCACCGCGCCACCCTGTTATTGCATCTCAGATTTTTAATAATTTTTAATTATACATCACCTAATTAACCAACTTCGATAAACAATTTTATACCAGGATTGCTGTGCGAATGTCGGGTCGCAAGGGTTAATCCCATATTTCTATACTTGGACGCGGGGCATCGGTGCTGCGTACTCGAAGATCCAACTAAAATAAATTATTGAGGAATTAAATTGTCAAAGTAGTCACTTTTTTTATTTATTCAT
Organism: Anastrepha obliqua; assembly: GCF_027943255.1. Lineage (NCBI taxonomy): Eukaryota > Metazoa > Arthropoda > Insecta > Diptera > Tephritidae > Anastrepha > Anastrepha obliqua. The sequence continues at coordinate 99,217,638 of NC_072893.1, read as the reverse complement.
GGCATACATTTATTCATGATAAAACCAAAGAAAAGATTCACCGACTTAACGAATTTTGATCATACAAAGCGTAACGATCAAATTATTTACAATATAGTGATATACCTTATTTTTTGAAAGTTTACTGATAGTTGTTACCGAATATTTTACTCACTGTACGAATACGCATAAATATAATTACTCTCTTATTTTCTTCTAGTATTGGATATTTGCCAAATACAATTTTCTATCAGTATGGAGAAGTTACGACTCATGAAAGATAATCGCTCAGAAATAATTGTTGGCGGGAAATACAGAATAATTCGAAAAATAGGTAAGTATCGCAACATGTTTTACGATCTTTCATCTTTGTAGAGCACCTGCAGTTCTCATAACATTGCTGCATTCCTATGACTGCTGGTTCTACGTAAGGTTCGTAAGGACTAGCGGAGGGGTGAGGATTGCCCGACAAAGTACTGCCGCCTCAGCAAACTAACTTTGTTTAGTTGCGGTATATTTCGTCACTAGTCACGTTACGTGGCCCCATGCTGCTCTTGCCAACAGGTTCCACGGCTTTGACTTCACGCAATGTGCCGGTGCTTCCCTTTGGTACTCAAAAGGGAACCTCATGGTTCCCCGAAGCTCACCGGAGTAGCATACCTTCTCTCTCATCCACAACTTTCGAGTGTAGTGTGCTCTCCTTCTTGGTACAACCGTGATCGCCACTAATTTTCTAATTTCGTTTTTTTTTTTTTTTTTTTGTATTTTTTTTGTAATTAAAAGGTTGATTTTATTAGCGAAATAGTGTCCAAGAAACGAAACAGGTTTATTAAAATTGTATTTCTACGCATTGGTATTTGGAATTACATATTTACTAAAAATTTAAAAAAGCCTTTTGAAAGAAAATTGGAAAAGGTGGTCAAAGAGGCGAAACACCACAACGTAAAGAAAGATGTGTTAAAGATACTACACCAAGATATTCATTTTGGAAAGCATAAAATAATTTCTACGCACCTGTAGAAAGAAATATGCAAATTGGAGATAGAAATGGTAACTGGGCTTTGTAAAACACTTTTTTTTCAACCAAATTGTTCAATAAATGACCAGACATCTCTTATATTGCTACCGAATCGTACATGCTTCTCCGGGCATCCAACTCGAAAATGCAGAGTACAGTACCACAGCTAGATACAAAGAAATCGCCGGGTTATGATTATAGTTGCCAAATATTGCATTAGCAATTCCCTCAGATCTATTTAAATTAGTTTTAATAATTTTAACGCGTTGTTTTATCGTGTAAAATTGTAAATCTGTCTACCTAACAAATGTCAAAGATGACATAAAAAGGTTTAAGAATTATTTATTACTTATATCTAGGCGTAATTTTTGAAAGACCGTTTATAATAGCACTACACCAATTTGGTTTTCGAGAAAACCACGGGGCAATAGAATAAGTTACTCGAATTACCAATGAAATCAGAAAAGCGCAACCCAAATATAAAGCGTTTTTCAATAGGTGCGCTTCAACTTTTTCCCGATAGGGAGGGCGAAAGACGCAATATTTTTTATTTTTCGCTTGTCATTTGTAAACTTTATTAGTATACATTTCATCATTGAACGCTACTCACTTGAGCAACGCGTTAAAGTTACTCAGGCTTATTATGAAAACGGGCGTTCAAATCAAAATGCATATCGCGCACTTCGTGAAGAAAATCCTCTTCAGTGATGAGGCACATTTTCACCTCAGTGGATTCGTCAATAAGCATAATTGCCGCATTTGGGCGAATGATAATCCAAGAGTGATTGCCGAAAAACCAATGCATCCCGAAAAAATCACTGTTTGGTGCGGTTTACATGCCGGCAGCGTAATTGGCCCATATTTTTTCGTTGACGAGAACGATCGCCACGTTACTGTGAATGGAAATCGATACCGCGACATGATAAACGATTATTTTTGGCCCCAATTGAATGGTATGGACTTAGACGACATGTGGTTTCAACAGGATGGGGCCACAAGCCACACAGCACACGCTACAATTGATTTGTTGAAGAGTAAGTTCGATGAGCGCATTATTTCCAGAAATGGACCGGTCGAATGGTCGCCGCGCTCGTGTTATTTGACGCCTCTAGACTATTTTCTTTGGGGTTATGTGAAGTCATTGGTCTACAGAGCCAATATTGAACGCGAAATTGCTGGAATTTCGGGCGATTTATGCAAAAGAGTGGTCGAAAATTGGGTTCAACGATTGGACTTCGTAAAACGTGCACGCGGTGGTCATGATACTTAAATGTATATGTTCAAACTCGATAATAAAAAAAAAAATTAGTTAAAAAAGTCAAACCGTTTGTGTTTTATTAAAAAAAAAAAGTACTGTAAAACGCTTTACATAGAGATCAGCAAAGATCTATGGTTAAAGCTGAAATGTGAGCAGCAGAGCAAAATATTGAACACAATTTGAAAATCATGCAAATCTATTGGCAAACGCTTAATGCAACGCAATAAAACAATCTCGCTTACGATAAAGAGATCTACCAGATTTGAGTTAATTGCTTAATAGTCTAGACTTACAATTTTAAAACTTATTGTTAGGCTTCATTTTTAAGCAGATTCAATAAATAAATTGTTTGTTAATAAAAGACAAAAAAAAAACAGGCTTCTGCATACTTCAGTCCTAAAGGAACTTCAGTACAACTCGCTTTGCCCACTAGCGGCCAAAAACTTAAAAATACGTTACAAAACTGATTGAATAAAACTAACGGTGCAGTATTGGAGGTGGAGTTGCATGACCAAACCTTTTTTTTTTTTTTTTGTTTTTAATTTTGTGCCAAACTCATTGTATACTAATATTGATTTAATTCAATATATTTTTGTTGTCAGCGATACATTTTTAAATTATCAAATATTGATTATTAAAAGATCAATTTTTCTATTTGACTATTCTAGGTAGTGGATCGTTTGGAGATATTTATCTGGGAATGAGTATACAAAGTGGTGAAGAAGTCGCCGTGAAAATGGAAAGCGCAAACGCACGGCATCCACAACTTTTATATGAAGCAAAACTCTATCGAATTCTAACTGGTGGAGTTGGTATCCCTAGAATTCGATATCATGGCAAAGAAAAAAATTTTAATACTTTGGTTATGGATCTTCTTGGACCTTCTCTAGAAGATTTGTTTAATTTTTGTACGCGGCATTTTACTATTAAAACGGTGCTAATGCTGGTGGATCAAATGATTGGACGCCTTGAATATATCCATTTAAAGTGCTTTATTCACAGGGATATTAAACCCGATAACTTTCTAATGGGCATCGGCCGCCATTGCAATAAACTTTTTTTGATTGATTTTGGTTTAGCTAAAAAATATCGTGATCCCGTTACCCGCGTTCACATAACATATCGTGAGGATAAAAATTTAACAGGAACAGCACGATATGCTTCGATAAATGCGCATTTGGGTATCGAGCAGTCTAGAAGAGATGATATGGAATCACTGGGCTATGTTATGATGTATTTTAACCGCGGAGTTCTACCTTGGCAGGGCATGAAAGCAAATAATAAACAACAAAAATATGAAAAAATTTCTGAAAAGAAAATGTCTACACCAATTGAAACACTTTGCAAAGGATTTCCAGCCGAGTTCTCAATGTATCTTAATTATTGCCGCAGCTTGCGATTCGAGGAACAACCAGATTACATGTATCTCCGGCAGCTTTTCAGGTGAACATTATAAAACACACATTATTTTGAATAATTTTGAAGGCACGTGTGCCTTCCTTGTGGAAAATACATCTTTATTTAAACTCTTCCCTAGTGACTTTAACGATGCACACGAGATTGTTTTTTTAGATACAGTAATACTTTCATTGTATATAATAGTAAAGACTTTACTTTATGTTTGTAAAAATAGCCCAAAAAAGCTTATTTTTACATGTATAAAATTATTTAAAACCCATAGTTGGGACCGTCAATTCGTATAGAACTGACCTCAAGTTCTAAAAAATTGCTCACTAGCCACACTCGATAAAGGAGCAGATAGATATTTCACATCAATTTATTTTAAAAATACTTTGAACAAAAACAAAATTGATAAATGTTTGACCACAGTTCGGCATTTTTTTGCCGAAAACGAATATGGCCGGAATTCAGTCTGTATTAGAGAATTGTAGGGCTTCTATGAAATAGTTTAATTTTAAATATTATATGTATGGATAATTGAGAGTTTTTACGAGCGTTACTTAATAGTTCGTACAAACCGAGCGTCCCCTTAAAATAATTTTATTTAAAATATTTATGACAGTGAACGAGAAATTCGCAAACTTAACGCAACCAAAAATTGTGAAAACATTTAAAAACTCGTCCATTTTTGCAAAAATACAAATCGTAAATTGTGAGAAAAATTTGACTTTTCTGAATATAAAAATTCTTTTGTTGTATGATGAACTGAAGGAAGAAAAGTGAACGCAGAAAATATCACCTCATCGCCCCGGTTAGATAACTGTATTGCAAAGACCAAACAGCAGCCTTTATGCCACAAATACTGGAAAACGATGGAAAATTTCCGCACGCCTCCTCCTGGAGGTCGCCACCTAGCCAAAGATTCAGAAATACACTTAATGAAATCAATTTATTATGAAAGTTTTATAAATATACAAGCTAAAAACTAGAAGCCATGGGAAAAAATATATATATATATTTATTCCTTTTACTCCATAGTGAAGCATAGGGCTACAACAAAACTCTTAAATCTGTCCCTGTCCAATGGCATTCTTTTAATTTCATTCCAGTTCATTTCACTTAATGTTATCTCCTTCTCTAGCTGTCTTCTCCAAGTATGCGCTGGGCGTCCCCTTCTGCGTGATCCCTGTGGGTTCCATTCAATGGCTTGCCTCGTGATATCTTGTGCGGGTTTTCTGAGCGTATGGCCGATCCAGTTCCACTTTCTTTTCAGAATATTTGTTTTGATGAGCGTATGGTTCGTTAGCTCCCACAGTCTGTCGTTGGATATAGTTTCTGGCCACCTTTTCTTTAGTATACGCTTAAGGCATCGATTTGTAAAAGATTGCATGCGTTGTATTAGCCGTGGCGCAGCATTCCATGTTTCACATCCGTATAGTAAAACGGATATGACGTTGGAATTAAATATTTTTAGTTTGGTGCCACGCGACAAGAATGAGGAGCTCCAGATGTTTTTCAATTGACCGAATGCTTGCACCGACTTATTTATTCTGTTTTCGATGTCTTCCGCACAGCCGCCAGAGGTTGAGATAATGCATCCTAGGTAGCAGAAACTTTGAACTTCCTCTAAAGGTGTTGAGTTTAGTAGGAATGGGCGCGTGTTGTTTGCATTTATGCGCATGGCCTTGGTTTTAGATACATTGATGTTGAGTCCCACTTTCGATGCCAGTGTCGATATCGATTTGAGTTTTCGTGCCATGTCGTCGTAGTTGTGCGCAAGGGTGCAAATATCGTCGGCGTAATCGAGGTCGTTTAAGGATCCACGAAGACCCCATGTGATGCCTCTCTGATTAGCAAGAGCCTGACCTAAAATGGTGTCAAGGACAATGTTAAAGAGAGAAAATAGTTCTTCTTAAATCAGAACACTCAAAACTAAAGCAAACACCCACAACTACATCTAACAAGAAAAGCAAGCCACTTATAAAACGGATGAAACCCAACAAGAAAAAAAAGACCAACTAATCTCCGGAATCATTGTAAAAATCAACCGCTAATGAAACTCAAAAAAAAAAAAAAACAAATACCAATGCAACAAAATAATTCCGCGATCACCTCCAATGATGATTTCAGGAAAATGCGATTATCAAGAACTATTTAGCACTACAAATAATAATATATTTATATAATAATATTTTTAAACGATATCGACGACTACAAACAATTAACGAAAGCTTTAACAAATAAACATTTATTTTGGATTACGTACTAAAACAAAAGCAAATTAGGCCTACAAATAATAATATATTTATACCTATAACACTGGTCGACAAAAAATGATTATTTTTCTGATTCAAGCATCGGACCCGGCCTATCTTATAGATTTTTCATCGCTGAATACGAATCTGACCTTAAAAAGTTTCCATCACGTCAAGATTTTGAAAAAAATTAGTTCAAAAAGTCAAAAAAAAACGTGTTTTTGACCATTTTTGACCAAATGTAGTGGATGAACCTGAGGTGTTGGAAGCTTCTACCTAGCCTTAAACTGAAGCCTGAACCTTCAGTTATAAGATCCAAATCGAAAATACCCTGAATCAATTGTAAATTTTGATTTAGCACAATTTTTTTAACTGCTCGCGCACGATTTTCATAGGTGCAGCCATACAGGCTAGTTAGCCTTATCATAGTGGTGCGCTGACTTGTACCTTTTACCTATCATGTTTTTAGTTATTGGGTTTGCTTAGCACGATTCGGAAGTTGTAATTTCAAAATTGAAAGTGTCGGATTCAAGATGGCGAAAATAAAAATTTAATAAAATCAAATAAAAATTTGATTTTGCAGCTTGTCTTAGAATTAAAGGAAAGGCAAAAATTGTATGTAGAATTTCGTTTGTCTAGAAATTTAGTTGTTACAGTTAGAAATATTTCTAGCTATTAGCTATATTTCTACCAAAGACACATATTTCTAACTGTTACACCTTAATTTCAAGCTAATCGCAATTCAGCTATACGGTTAGCTGGGTCAGCTAAAAATTTCTTTCAATGTTTGGTTTTATGATGCGCTGAAGACAAATATGACATCATAATTTAAAAAGGCAAAACCAATATGGTGATCTAAATTACTTTTTACTTCACGAACAACTATTGAAAGATGAATTTATATAGTTATATTAGACTAATTTTTGACAGTAGTAATAAAGTTTTATAATCTGACATTAGCTGGTGAACCAATATTTTAGTGCATAATAAATTTATTAAATTCACGACCCCAGAATGTGCCACGAGGAGGCTGTCAGTATTTTACACTCTACTTTTGTTTTTTTTTGTTCTTTTTTATTTAAAAAAATTTTTTTTGTTTGTTTTTTTTTCCTTTTTGCTTTTTTTTGTTTATTAATATTCTCGCATTTGTGGTAATTTTTTGTTATTCCTTAGAAAGGAATTTCTTCCTTCTTTGTTTGAATTTTTTGAATCCACAATTTGTAAATTTGTAGGTAAAGGTCAGATTCTAATATTAAGAAATTGAGATGTAGTCCTGAAAAAAACTGATGATAAAGAAACTTCGAAGATATTGATTGACCAATTTATGTTGAAGTCTCAATTAAAAATGAACTTTTTATCACAAAAGATATGTAAAGTGCAGTTCTGATAACATATATATCTAATAATTCCGAATCGTGCTAAGCAAACCCAATAACTAAAAACATGATAGGTAAAAGGTACAAGACAGCGCACCACTATGATAAGGCTAACTAGCCTGTATGGCTGCACCTATGAAAATCGTGCGCGAGCAGTTAAAAAAATTGTGCTACATCAAAATTTACAATTGGTTCAGGGTATTTTCGATTTGGATCTTATAACTGAAGGTTCAGGCTTCAGTTTAAGGCTAGGTAGAAGCTTCCATCACCTCAGGTTCATACACTACATTTGGTCAAAAATGGTCAAAAACACGTTTTTTTGACTTTTTGAACTAATTTTTTTCAAAATCTTGACGTGATGGAAACTTTTTAAGGTCAGATTCGTATTCAGCGATGAAAAATCTATACGATAGGCCGGGTCCGATGCTTGAATCATTTTCAGTGTCGACCTGTGTAATAATATTTATAAAACCATATCGACGACTACAGACAATTAAGGAAAGCTTTAACAAAATAAACATCTAACAAGAAAAGCAAACCACTTATAAAACGGATGAAACCCAACAAGAAAAGAAAGACCAACTAATCTCCGGTATCATTGCAGAAATCAACCGCTAATGAAACTCAAAAAAAAAAAACAAAAACAAATGCAACAAAATAATACCGCGACCACCTCCCATGATGATTTCAGGAAAATGCGATTATCAATAACTATTTAGCACTACAAATAATAATATATTTATATAATAATATTTATAAAACCATATCGACGACTACAGACAATTAACGAAAGCTTTAACAAATAAACATTTATTTTGGATTACGTACGAAAACAAAAGCAAATTAGGCCAATCCAAGTAATTGCGAAAAAATTGCATCATAAAGGGTTATCCAATGAGTGGTGTTATTTTGATATTCAAATGCTATTTTTTAATATAAATAATCGGATGTTTATCTCATTATAAAGAGGAAGGTATGCCGTTAATAGTGGAAAAACATCAGGCAAATGACCACCACGACCACGCTTACAGGACAATATCCTTTTCATGAAATTTTCCATAACTGAATTGCAAAGTGGGTGCCCTATGTTCTCGATAGGCTCAGGAATTCCATCTTTAAGGTCTTAAATCGATCGTGGGCGTTTGGCGTAGACCTTCTCTTTCACGTGGCCCCAAAGAAAAAAGTCACAAGGCCATAAAAATCGTTAATAATCAAAAATCAAATCAAAATAACACCTGTTATTGGAAAACCCTTCACATGTGATCCCCAATCTATAATTTCAGATCTGAAAAAACAGCCATTTAAAAGCATAAGCGCTGTGAACAAATTGAAATGAAAAACGAAAGAATCATTAAATATGTTTATGCTTACATTGTTGCATCAAATGTACAAACATCAAAAACTTGTATACTAGATGCCATAGTCTCTATTAAGGCTGTTAAACAGTCTAAGCTTATCGCCCTATGCAAAACATGCCAATCTTTCGGCCATACCCAGAACTGTTGTGCATCACCGCCAAAATGTATCAAATGCGCGAGAAGTCACAAGTTTGTTAACTGTAAAAAATCTGGAAAACAGCAAGCGCGATGCTGTAACTGTGGCGAAGCTCACCCTGCTATCTATAGAGGACGTAGTGTTGCTAAGGAGCTGCAAAAAATACAAACAAAAAAAGCAAGTCTCAATATAAAACCACGAACAAAACCATAGAAAACCAAAAAAAAAAAAAACTCAGTAACGAACGAATAGCCAACTTGAATAACGCGTAGCTCGAAAAACTATTGGCGAAACAGGTTTCTTGAAAAAAAAGAATGCAAAACCTCGAAAAAGCTTTGTACCACGCCAAGTAAATACGGCTAAGTTTTATAAAATTATGTTATGGAATGAGGTCTTTTAAAATACAATACAATACAAAAATACAGAAGAACTCGATGTATATATCAGAAACTCTATTTACAAATCTAACATACAAGTATATTCGAATGAAAAACTATGATTGTGTGGAATAATCCACCCGAACAATTCCGCGCGAAGAGGTAGCGCGTTTTATTATAAAAGATACTATAAAACACTATAAAGAAACACACATATGTATTCAACTACAAGTTCCAAGCAACTACCATTACCATCGATGCGGAGAACAAAATATCGTTAACTGCCGTATATAGCCCTTCCCGACATCAATATAAACGTGATCAATATGAACAACTAATTACCAGCTACAAAAACCGTTTATTAATGGGTAGCGACTTTAATGCTAAGCATAACGTACGGGGTTCAAAGCTTATATAACTCCAGGCAGATAACTCTCAATCCTATGGCAGCCGGTTCTACGTTACCGGAAACTCGGATTTTTTCCGACCAAGGGCTGCCGCCCCAGTAAACTAGCGCTGTCTAGTGAACTGTTTATCATCCCCCCTCTTACGTCACAGGAGCAATTCCATGCAGATATCTTGACGATATCTCAACGGCTGCTACATCCCCTGATAGGCTGGCATTGCCAACCGCCACCACAACCATCCTCCACGGTAAGGCTCTTATCGGCGCAACACGCAAAAGCCTTAGAAATGTTAGGATGTGTGTTTATGAGTGAATACCAATTCAACAATTCGATCCCATCTTCATGTTTCCACTCGACACAACTTCGGTTTCGATGCTTGGGATCGTTGTCTGAAAAGTTGGCTAGTTCTCGGTGAAAGAATTTGTCCGAAGTGTATAAGGACAACCCATGGGTTCGGTGCTCAAAGAGTGGCTCCCTCGTGGAAATCTACTTAAAATAACAATATTTTAATTCGTTTAAGCTGTCATTGTGTGTCATTCTTATTCCAAATTCAGCAATTTTATCATTTACTTGATATAAATTGTCACGTTTTACGAACGCAGATTGGGTGTAAGCTTTTCCTAGTTCAACAAGTTTTTTAGTTACACTAAACAAAAATGTCAAAAATTTGTGTTCTCACGCACCAATAGATTCGAAAGAACAAAAATTTGTTACGCGATATACGAGGAGTGTTCAAAAAATGAGGTGATTTTTCGAAGCTACGTACTTTCGCCTTTTTCTATGTTGGTACACTCGTTTTGAAGATATGTTCACCGTTTTAGCAATAAAGCATGTGTAGTTTGTTTGAGGCATAAATAAGACAAGTGTTTTGCGTGTTCGGCGATTTTCTGCTATCGAAAAAAATGGATCAAAGAAGTTGCATAAAATTTTGTGTAAAAAATGGAATGAATTGCTCAAAAACACTTGAAAGTACTCTGGGTCACAGAAATGTTTACAAGTGCCACAAGCTTTTCACAGAAGTTCGAAAAGATGTGAATGACGACGCTCGCTCCGGTCGCCCCAGCACATCAACAACCGATGAAAATGTTGAGAATGTGAAGAAAATTGTTACGGAAAATCGTCGAATCAGAATTAGAGAAGTTGCTGAGGATGTCGGCATATCGGTTGGCTCATGCCATGCAATCTTTTCTGAAATTTTGGGCATGAAGCGTGTGGCGGCGAAGTTCGTTCCAAAATTGCTGAATTTTGACCAAAAACAACGACGTATGAACATTGCTCAGGAATTGTTGAATGACGTCAACGATAATCCAGATTTGTTTAAAAGGGTCATAACTGGTGACGAATCATGGGTATATGGTTTTGACATCGAAACCAAATCCCAATCATCCCAACAGAAGAGTCCTGGCCCAAGCCCAAAAAAAGGACGCCAAGTTCGATAAAATAACAAGGTTTTACTAAATATTTTCTTCGATTGCCATGGCGTAGTGCATTAGGAATTCTTATCACAAGGTCGTACGGTAAATAAGGAGTATTACCTTGAAGTTATGCTCCGTTTGCGTAAAGCAATATGAAACAACACGAAAAAAAGTCCGGAATTTTAGAAAAAAAAATCGTGGCTTTCGCATCATGATAATGCACCTGCTCACTTATCTTTGCTTGTGAGAGATTTTTTGGCCAAAAGCGACACTCTTATGATGCCTCAGCCTTCGTATTCGCCAAATTTGGTCCCCTGTTACTTTTTCCCATGAAAGGACGGTGTCCTGCGATGATTGAGGAGATAAAAACTGTATCAGTGTGAGAGCTACTTTGAAGGAGATTAAATAGAAATTGATGAATAAATAAATATTATTTGAGAAAAAATGCACCTTATTTTTTGAACACACCTCGTACTTATTCGTTCTCGCAAATTCTAATAGTAATGTAATAAAGTTTAAAAAGTATAAGATTAAAAAAATTGCATTACAAATTTAATTATTAGATTAATCCTAAGTAATATTTTCATAACCCTTTGGTTGAGTTGACACCTATTTGTATTGATTAATCCCGTATAACGAACTAACTTATGAATCGGTTTATTCAAGCCATAAGTACGAACAGTGCTTCGATATTTTAAGTTAAAAATGAGCTTTCTACTTAGAAGTCCGGCCGGAGCGTTAAAAGTGATAATAATTCATGCCAACTCTGTTATTTATATATCCTTAATTTAAAATCTTGATATAATAGCTTGAATTTATATCCTCGTCGTGTAGTTAAAATTCGCTTCTCGACATCGTTTCTAAATTATGCGAAAATTTAATTAATCGTCAAGAAAAAACGCATCACAGTTTTATTTGATAATCTAAACATGTTTTTTTTTTTAGGTTCGGCAGACAGTCATGAATATATGTATACTTTATAAGCTATTAAACCATCTTAACATTTTCGTGCATATGGCTAGTTATATTTATATTGTTTAATTTTTGTTTTCGGTTACAGAATCCTATTTAGAACATTGAACCACCATTATGATTATGTCTACGATTGGACTATGTTGAAACAAAAAACACATCAAGGGCAACCAAATCCAGCAATAATGCTAGGACAAGCTGAGTCACGCAACGAACGTGAAAAGGAAAAAGATAAACAGGGTGGAAAACCGATGATATCTGATTAAAACCAATTGTAATAACTCGTGAAATCATACGCGTATTTTCTAGGAATACAACTGGAATTTGATTGTAGTAAATAATGCAAATACATTTTGCACATCCGAGGGATATTGATATATAATTTACAATAACTACTGTACACAATTTGAATTACGCCAATAAAGACTAATTGTTTTAAACCTGCAAAAGGAAATTGAAAACAATACAATAGCTTAAGTTGTGGTAATTCACGCTCGATAAAAAAAATTTAATGTTATACGAAATAAGATTTCGTGTTTGAAAATCGGTGAAATTAAATTGATGATCCTTAGACCACTGTGTATCGCATTTTTACAATCTTTAAATCTCCCTGAGTTTAATTTTAGAGTGCGACCCGAGCTTACAACTTTTTACAATTATTTAATCGTTCGATACGTTATGAGCTGTAAATGAATTTTCAACAAAAAAAGCAAATTATTTTGTTGTACGACTGGAACCACCATCCTTAACAATATTCCTAAAACGGACATGCAGTGAGCATAAAAAACGGGAAACAGGTAATTTTATTTCATGCAATTTTTTATTGTATTACACGCAGATGTTAATACAAATTTTAATTAATATTGAACATAAATACCTACTCCTGCCATAAGTTCTGTTACAAGTAAAGTCCGTTATAGATATGAAATTATAATACTTTTTTAATGAAGTTAGTTTTATTTAATCATGGAAATATTAAAAACACAAAAAAATTAATTTTCATTCGAAATGATTAGGCCATTCAGTTATTGCAACTCGCACGGTTTCCATGGTGTTCGAACCAAAGATTATTTGAGACTCTCCAAATTTCTGTAACCAAAGATTGTTCGACACTCTCCAAATTTAAGGTCTTCGACAGGCCATGCTCTCCAATTCTGACCACAAACTGTAGTCCAATGTATTCAGATCTGGACTTCCAGACGGCCATCTTTTGCAGCTATGAACCCAGGAATATTGTTTTTTAGCCACTGGTTGGTTTTTGCCTTAGGGCTGGAGCGGAATCTTGCTGGAAGATCCAACGGTCTCCATTGAAGAGAGTGCTGCTCAACTGCTTCACCACGCCTTCTAAGACATCCCCTAGCACGCTTTTAACCCGGTCTTAACTCCTTTTTCGCAGAAATGAAGAGATGTAATTCCTATACACTAGACACTCTCCACCAAACCATTACGGTGGCTGGGTGTTGGCCACGCCGAACCCTTGAAACAACTTTTTTTCTGAAGTTTCAGCATCGATTCAATACGGAAACTTTTCTCATCTGTGAAAAGAATATGTTCATGGTCGTTGACCTTGTGCCACTGAAGAAGCTGCTTGCATTTGTCGAGTCTAATTTTATTCAGGCGTCTGGTCAAAAGATGACAAGTTGAGCGACAGAAGGCTTTCATGTGGAGATCATCTCTACCTAATATGTCTTAACATGGATCTGGTCGATACATTAATTTCCCTGGACATGATGTTCTGCTTTCTAAAGGAATTTCTGAACTGCTTTTATGGCCGCACAAGTTCGAACCACGAGAGGACGCGCCTTCTTTTTTTGTCTGTCACTCAAACATTTGTGAAAAATGATTGATCGTGCGTCAACAAACATTCTCGAAAATTAAGGTTTTCGGCAATTCGTAAATCTCTCTTGCACTTGTTCCACACTTATGTAATGCAATCACTGCAACGCGATTTTCCTTAGCTCCTCACTCCATTGTTAGCAAGCGAAATTTGCCACGAAACTGAATATATTTATGAGTAGACAATGTGTACAAACAAAAGCAAACATGACGGAACTTTTGTTGCGAATTTGTTTTCGCCGCATGCATTGTAAAATTTTTCACAGTATTTATGCAAGACTAAGTATATAGTTAGTATATATAGTAAAAAAATAAGTTAAAACTGATTCATTGAATTTCAAACATTGTTATAAAACGCGAATGTTCGTGAATGAGATAAAGAACAAAATCATGAATTAAGCACATGTATGTATGTAAGCGGAGGTGAATACGCGTAGTGTATTCAGTCTTAAGCTAAGCGTGGGGGCGGGTAATCGAATAGTAAAAGCGGTTAAGTGCAGAAAATAAAGCAAACCAGTGTGTTACCATTAATTTGTGACTTTTGTTTAACAATCCAGTGATCTAACTCAGAGGAATTGTTGTAGAAGGTAAATTTCCCACTAGCTCCATTATTAAAATAAAAACCATTAACCACCAGCCTGCATAACGAAATTATATATATTATTTTCACTGCTTTCAACTATATCAGAAGTTAACTGACAGATGTTCGCTAATCAGACACAGAGAAATCTAATAATCAAAAACTTAAAAGAGAAAATACGGAAATAAGTAGGTATGCAACTTAGTATAACAAAAAAGTCAGAAATTGTTCTTAACTCTACCCTACAAAAATACGTTCACATATACAGTGGTTGCTTAAAGTGGTGATTCATTCAGAATCCAACTAGCGCTTCCGCGCCGTCTTTTTTCCCACATCCTCGTTACCAACTTGTTTAACAGTTATTTACAGCAATACTATATCCAGTCTATGCGGCTTAATAACCTTATTAGGTTGTTGACGTCTAAGCCAGACAGTTGTTGGAGACTCTCCAACAGCGGTTTGTCCAAGGTTAACATTCTGTCCTTCCATAGGGCAGGGAATTCACAGAGGAAATGGAAGATTGTTTCCTTTTTCTCCGATTGTGTACAACTATGACAGTATTTGTTGATGCCCATGTTTGCTACATTTCTACTATAGACCAAAAGCCAGTTATGACTGCCATTAGTCTACAGGTGTCCCGTTCTTTCATGTTTATCAATGCTGACGATTGCTTACGGTTGCTGGTGGCCCATAACGTTCTACTAATTTTGCAATTCGTCTGGTCTCTCCATCTAAGCGTGATTTTTTAAGAGCTATAGGAAAGTTTTTCAAAAAAACACACGTAAAATTCTGAAAAATGCATGAAATTTTATTTAAATCGATAGTACAGTCCATATATTAATTAATGTTTGAAGATTATTTCATGCAAATGTTAATCGGGACTGCGCTTCAAATGGTCCATCCGCTTAGTCCAATTTTGGCATACTGTTTCCAATGTTTCGGCCGGTCTTCTTCTTAATTGGCGCTATAACCGCTTACGCGATTTTGGCCGAGTTTAACAAAGCGCGCCAGTCGTTTCTTTCTCGTGCTAACCGGCGCCAGTTGGACACACCAAGTGAAGCCAAGTCCTTCTCCACCTGATCTTTCCAACGCAGTGGAGGCCGCCCTCTTCCTCTGCTACCACCAGCTGGTACCGCATCGAATACTTTCAAAGCCGGAGCGTTTGTATCCATTCGGACGACATGACCCAACCAACGTAGCCGCTGGATCTTTATTCGCTGCGCTATGTCTATGTCGTCGTAAAGCTCATACAGCTCATCGTTCCATCGTCTGCGATATTCGCCGTTGCCAACGTGCAAAGGTCCAAAAATCTAACGCAGAATCTTTCTCTCGAACACTCCAAGCGTCGCTTCATCGGATGTTGTCATCGTCCAAGCTTCTGCGCCATACGTTAGGACGGGCATGATGAGAGTCTTGTAGAGTGTTAGTTTTGTTCGTCGAGAGAGGACTTTACTACTCAATTGCCTACTTAGTTCAAAGTAGCACTTGTTGGCAAGAGAGATTCTACGTTGGATTTCAAGGCTGACATTGTTATCGGTGTTAATGCTGGTTCCTAAATAGACGAAGTCTTTTACAACCTCGAAATTATAACTGTCTACAGTGACGTGGGTGCCGATACGCGAGTGCGCCGACTGTTTGTTTGAAGACAGGACGGTACTTCGTTTTGTCCTCGTTCACCACCAAACCCATTCGCTTTGCCTCTTTATCCAGTTTGGAGAAGGCAGAACTAACAGCGCGGTTGTTAAGGCCGATGATGTCAATATCATCGGCATACGCCAGCAATTGTACGCTCTTATAAAAAATTGTGCCCGAGCGATTAAGTTCTGCGGCTCGTACGATGCTCTCCAACATCAGGTTAAAGAAGTCACACGACAGCGAGTCACCCTGTCTGAGACCTCGTTTGGTATCAAACGGCTCGGAGAGGTCCTTCCCAATTCTGACGGCGCTGCTGGTGTTGAGCAACGTCATCTTACATACCCGTATTAGTTTTGCGGGGATACCAAATTCAGACATCGCGGCATACAGATAACTCCTTTCCGTACTGTCGAATGCAGCTTTGAAGTCGACGAAAAGATGGTGTGTGTCGATTCTCCTTTCATGGGTCTTTTCCAAGATTTGGCGTATTGAGAATATTTGGTCGATGGTAGACTTTCCAGGTCTGAAGCCACACTGATAAGGTCCAATCAGTTGGTTGACGGTGGGCTTCAGCCTTTCACACAATAAGGAGTGAGAGTCGAGTGGCGATTCTTCTGGCTGTCTGTTGTGATTGCAGCTTTTCGATGTCGAACATTCTTTGCGTAGGTAGATGCACGTTTTTTGCTGCACAGAGGCGTATGCGCAGTTTGGCTGCAACAAGGTAGTGATCCGAGTCAATGTTGGGTCCTCGGATCGTACGTACATCTAATACACTAGAAGCGTGTCTTCCATCTATCACAACATGATCGATCTGGTTTCGTGTTTTTCGATCAGGAGACAGCCAGGTGGCTTGGTGAATCTTCTTATGCTGGAATCTGGTGCTGCAGACTACCATGTTTCGGGCCCCGGCGAAGTCGATCAGCCTCTGTCCGTTACCGGATGTTTCGTTGTGCAGGCTGAATTTTCCGACTGTTGGACCAAAAATTCCCTCCTTGCCCACCCTGGCGTTGAAGTCGCCAAGCACGATTTTTATGTCGTGGCGGGGGCAGCGCTCATAGGAACGTTCCAGGCGCTCATAGAAGGAATCTTTGGTCGCATCGTCCTTCTCTTCCGTCGGGGCGTGGGCGCAAATTAGCGATATGTTGAAAAATCTGGCTTTGATGCGGATTGTTGCGAGACGCTCGTCCACCGGAGTGAACGACAGTACTTGGCGACGAAGTCTCTCTCCCACAACAAATCCGACATCGAATTTGCGCTCCTTTACATGGCAGCTGTAGTAGACGTCGCAAGGTCCTATGGTTTTCTTTCCTTGCCCCGTCCATCGCATCTCTTGGATGGCAGTGATGTCAGCCTTTACTTTCACGAGGACATCAACCAGCCGGGCAGAGGCACCTTCCCCATTAAGGGACCGGACATTCCAGGTGCATGCCCTCAAATCGTATTCCTTAGTTCGTTTGCAGGGGTCGTCATCAGTATAGGGAGGTCTCATCCGAGGCTTTTTTAAAGTTTTCATTGGGGGGGATTTTTAAGTGGCGGGTCCCAAACCCAACGCACAACCAGCTATCCTGGAGTGTTTCGGCCGGTATCTCACATATAAATGCTTTAATGTTGTCTTCCAATGGGTTAATTGAAGCAGGCTTGTCTGAATAGACATGAGCTTTAACATAGTCCCACAAATAATAATATAAAGGCGAACGTGAAATAAAATTTTCACCGAACTCGCCTCTAACAAGTCCATTGTTACGCGTGCTGTGTGGCATGTGGCACCGCACAGTGGGGCAAAAAAAGTGCCCGTGGACAAATGAGGATAGAGGTCACAATTTTTCTTCTTTTTTAACTTTTGTTTTTTTAACTTAAAGCTGATAAAATTGCGCATAACGCCACCGTTTTTGTTTTTTGAAAAAAAAAATTTTAAATAATTTAATTAATGTTCAAATTGAAAAAAAAAATTTTTTTCCACTTTATACAAGTATATTTTCTTGTAAAATAATATTATTGTCTTAAGGAAGCTTAAAATATTTAAAAAAATTATTCACAAATAAATTTTGATATTGGTTGCATTGTTAAAAAATTTATTACATTTGTTATAAACAAATAAGTGGACAAAAGCTGTTTTGCTCGAATTATGAATATTTAATTATTGAATTCAGTTGGATTTTCAATTTTTTAGTCTAACAGTGATTATGAATGAAACTAATTATTATAAACAAACAAATGTAATGTTATTAACAATTTTTATAAACATTATATTTGTCGAAGTTGTTTATCGCACAAAATTCCTAAAATTTTATCAACCATACACATAGTTATTGCTCAAGATTGACTATATTTATTTTATTTAATAAATTTTTATGCATAGCATTGTTTAAACAAACCTTAATTAACAAATGCCTAGTATTGTTGTTTTTAGTCGCATTAACTTTGTTTTTTTTTTTTAAATTTTTGCTTATTTGTAAAATATTTTTTTAATCATTTATATAATTTGTCAACTAATAACATTTAGTATTGTTATTAAAAATTTAATAAACAATTTTTAAGCATAAACAATTTTAGTTTAAATCAGGTCATTTTTTCAGCTTTAATTAATGACGTCAAGTGGAAAATGAAGCTACTTAAAAAAATTTCCTTATTAGTTAAAATTAGGAATATTAAAAATGAAATAAAAAAATTAAAACCAAGTAAAATTAAAATGAATGATACCTCTTATTATGTAGAGCATCAATTAATGTGCACAATGGTGGATGGAAAAGTTTGTCAGCATTTAACAGAGACCTCTTCTGCAGCAAATTATATAGTTTGTGGAGCCAAACCAAGTGAAATGAATAACTTGTCACAAATTTTGCATAGAGAAGAAAAGATAGAATCATTTTCGTTTGGATTACAAGTCTTACACTTGTGGAGAGTATCCTAAAGTACAAAAACCCTTGCTGCCAAAAGCAATTGCTTTACTTATCAATAAATAAAATTTTGTGTAATGGAAATCATTAGTATCATTACTCATTGTGAAATGAAATGAGTTTTGAAAAATATTATCAATATTAGGAACTGAATTAAAAAAGAAGAAGACTGTAAGACTACAAATTTTAAGAGTATACGTTTGTTAATTAGGCAAGAATAAACAAATGTGTAATTTTTAACTAATAAGGAAATTTTTTTAAGTAGCTTCATTTTCCACTTGACGTCATTAATTAAAGCTGAAAAAATGACCTGATTTAAACTAAAATTGTTTATGCTTAAAAATTGTTTATTAAATTTTTAATAACAATACTAAATGTTATTAGTTGACAAATTATATAAATGATTAAAAAAATATTTTACAAATAAGCAAAAATTTAAAAAAAAAACAAAGTTAATGCGACTAAAAACAACAATACTAGGCATTTGTTAATTAAGGTTTGTTTAAACAATGCTATGCATAAAAATTTATTAAATAAAATAAATATAGTCAATCTTGAGCAATAACTATGTGTATGGTTGATAAAATTTTAGGAATTTTGTGCGATAAACAACTTCGACAAATATAATGTTTATAAAAATTGTTAATAACATTACATTTGTTTGTTTATAATAATTAGTTTCATTCATAATCACTGTTAGACTAAAAAAATTGAAAACCCAACTGAATTCAATAATTAAATATTCATAATTCGAGCAAAACAGCTTTTGTCCACTTATTTGTTTATAACAAATGTAATAAATTTTTTAACAATGCAACCAATATCAAAATTTATTTGTGAATAATTGTTTTAAATATTTTAAGCTTCCTTAAGACAATAATATTATTTTACAAGAAAATATACTTGTATAAAGTGGAAAAAACAATTTTTTTCAATTTGAACATTAATTAAATTATTAAAAATTTTATTTTTTCAAAAAACAAAAACGGTGGCGTTATGCGCAATTTTATCAGCTTTAAGTTAAAAAAAAAAGTTAAAAAAGAAGAAAAATTGTGACCTCTATCCTCATTTGTCCACGGGCACTTTTTTTGCCCCACTGTGCACCGTCTTGCTGAAACCACATGTCATGCAAGTCAAGCTCTTGCATTTTGGGCAAAAAAAAGTTGAATATCATTTCACGGTAGCGCTCACCATTCACAGTTGCGTTACGAGCATCAATCGCAGCATCTTTGAAGCAGTACGGTCCAATGATACCTCCAGCCCATAAACCGCAACAAACTGTGACCTTTTCTGATCTTCACTCCAAAATCGACAATTCTGCTTATTTACGTACCCATTGATCCAAAAATGAGCTTCGTCGCTGAACACAATTTTTCGATAAAAAAGTGGATCTTCGGCCAACTTTCCAAGAGCCCATTCACCAAAAATTCTGCGTTGCGGTAGGTTGTTCGGCTTCAATTCTTCCACCAGCTGTATTTTGAAACGCTTCACACCTAAATCCTTTCGCAAAATTTTCCACGTTGTTGAGTAACAGAGGCCCAATTGCTGCGAACAGCGACGAATCGATAATTGATAATTGATGGTCATCATTAACACTGGCCGATACAGCTGCGATATTTTCTTCAGTTCGCACTCTACGTAAGCGTGTTGGTGGTTTGATGTCCAATAATGTAAATTTGGTTCTAAATTTAGTCACAACAGCTCGAATAGCCGCTTCAGTGGAACCGTTAAACTGACAATAAAATGGAAGAAGCGCGCGATAAACTTTCTTAACAGAACACGCATTTTTATAATAAAATTCAATGATTTGCAAGCGTTGTTCGTTTGTAAGACGTGGTTCATGGTTAAATTATAGCTCAAACTGAAGATGTTTGACAGTGAAACAAAACACGAAACATGTGTCACTGTTTTGAAAAGATAATAGCTAAAAAGTTACAATCCGCGATTCAAAGGTATTTTAGGGAAATTCTTGACTACACCTAATGGTATAAATACCGATTCTGCAAGAGCGTTATTCATGGCAGATCCACCTCTTTTCAGTTCATCTGCTTTTTCCTTAGCTACAATGTTCCGATGTCCCGGGACCCAGATTAAGGAAACTTTATGGTTTTCACTCAAAGTGGTAATGTTAATAATACTTAGTTCCACCACTTTAGAGGTTGTAGCCAAATCCAGAGGCTGGATTGCAGCTTGGCTATCAGAAAGAATAGCGATATTGCCCTTAAAAGAGGGATCTGCGATTAGTAACCTACAAGCTTCCCCAATTGCCAGTACTTCCACCTGAAAGAC